>NC_074683.1:30195703-30495703 GCF_029448725.1 Salvelinus fontinalis | reverse complement strand
GCACCATGTTCTTACTATGCACATCCTTATGTATTCTTCTTCTTCTCTCAGAAAGATATCTGCTTTGCTCTTAATTATTATGCACAACTGCCCGGCTTCCTAAGTGTGTGTTTAGACTCTGTCTGTCTATGTGTCTGGGTAAACAGAATGCAAACTAACAGTTTTTGGTGATGCAGCTACAAGTAATCAAACATGTTATATTTGCCATGTCTTCATCCTCTCATTGACCACCTCTCATTGACCACCATTTAAAGCTATGGCATAACGTAGGGGTCTCCTCTTTCTGTCTGATGGAGGTCACCGCAACAACATGGCTCTCTTCCAAACATGGATCCCTTCCCCCTCCTCCCTGTAGCTCTGTGTCAGGTCGGCTCTGATACAGGCTGGTAAAATATGTCAGCTCAGGACAATGGCCTCCCTAGGCTCTAGAACACCTTCCTCACCAGGCTGTAGGACTTGCCTTAGGCTTGGCTGTGTGTTCTGTATGAACACAACAGTGTTGCCTCAACCTCCTAGCTGAAACACCAGAGGCCCCATTGAAATGAACCAAGCAGCCAGTGCCAAGAACACAATGCCCTTTCTCTATCCCTGCTAGCTAAGGGGGCTGAAGGGAAGCTGTACAAGGAGTCAGTAGTGAGCAGACCTGAGTTCAAATATTTTAAATACTTTGAGCGTTTGCTTTGCTTTTTGGGAGTTTTCTATTAGTTACATTGCAACAGGCAAGCTCAATCACGTATTTCAAATGATTTCCAATACTATTGACGCCAGGTCTGCTAGAGAGGCGATTGGTAGTCAGTCGGTAATGGTTGATTTGGAGGCAGTAAGGGTTGTTTACAACAAGTGGTCAACACATTCCCTCTGTTCCTGTTCCTCTTAGAAAATATGTGATATTTTCAAACACATCCGTGTGTCTAGTTAGAAACAACACATGTTGTGTTACTTTTAAGACAATCACCATGTTGGCACATTTTAAACATGAGTTTAGATTTTTGTAAACAGTGATTGTTAAAAGTAACATGTCATTCCTAACTAGACACACGGATGTGTTAAATAATGTTTTATTCCACATATTGTGTTGTATTCCACTTAAAGCATCTTTAAAATTCTGTAAATGACTGGGGAAGACGTGTTGAAAAAAAAAAACGAAACCATTTATTACATTAATTTATTGCTCCATATACAAAGTCTTATATAAAACAAGTTCTGTACATGCAAAATATCATTCTTGAAAGATTTCAAACATGTTAGTGCTAGTTAGATACACAGTCCAGGGAAACCTACTCTGACAATTTTCCTCCTGCTGACTGGCTGAGGCTCACTCCAGGCTGTCACTTCACTTCCCTTTTAATTGCAGGAATTGACTCCAAAAGTGTTGAAACTTTTACACAAATTATGTTGTATCAAAACAGTGATTGTGTTTAAAGTAATGCAGCATGTGTCGGATCTAACTAGACACACAGATGTGTTAAAAAATAACATTATCATCTAAGAGTGTAAGATCTTCTCGCTCTCGCTCTCTCACTCTCTTTCTCTGTCGCTCTCTCTTCTATCTCTCTTTCTCTCCAGTTCTCTCTCCTGCTCTCTGTCTCTCTATCTCTTTCTGTCTCTCACAGCTTAATTTCATCATTAATGGGTTTAGAATTAATTACCCCTCATTAAGCCCCTGTTTTACTGGGAGCTTACAACATATTGAATCACTATTTGCTTCATGTGTGGTGTTCTGAGTGAGGGGGGGGGGGGGGGCGGGGGAGGAAGGAAGGAGGCAGGGGAGGTGAGGGGAGATACTCGGGCTGATTTGTTTACCTCTACTCAGATGCTCTGTTAGAATCACAGGGGTGCGAGCTGTGTGTCAGGAGGGAGTGTGAGTTTATGACCAGCCATTGTGTGGTCTGGTCTGTTAGCAGTAGTCTTAGCTCTATGGAGGCTCTCTGCTTGTGTTTACTGCTTTGACTGGCTCTCTCTCTCTCTCAATTTAATTCAATTCAAGGGGCTTTATTGGCATGGGAAACATATGTTAACATTGCCAAAGCAAGTGAGGTAGATAATATACAAAAGTGAAGTAAACAATACAAATTAACAGTAAACATTACACATACAGAAGTTTCAAAACAATAAAGACATTACAAATGTCATATTATATATATATATATATATATATACAGTGGGGAGAACAAGTATTTGATACACTGCCGATTTTGCAGGTTTTAATACTTACAAAGCATGTAGAGGTCTGTAATTTTTATCATAGGTACACTTCAACTGTGAGAGACGGAATCTAAAACAAAAATCCAGAAAATCACATTGTATGATTTTTAAGTAATTAATTTGCATTTTATTGCATGACATAAGTATTTGATACATCAGAAAAGCAGAACTTCATATTTGGTACAGAAACCTTGGTTTGCAATTACAGAGATCATACGTTTCCTGTAGTTCTTGACCAGGTTTGCACACACTGCAGCAGGGTTTTTTGGCCCACTCCTCCATACAGACCTTCTCCAGATCCTTTAGGTTTCGGGGCTGTCGCTGGGCAATATGGACTTTCAGCTCCCTCCAAAGATTTTCTATTGGGTTCAGGTCTGGAGACTAGCTAGGCCACTCCAGGACCTTGAGATGCTTCTTACGGAGCCACTCCTTAGTTGCCCTGGCTGTATGTTTCGGGTCGTTGTCATGCTGGAAGACCCAGTCACGACCCATCTTCAATCCTCTTACTGAGGGAAGGAGGTTGTTGGCCAAGATCTCGCGATACATGGCCCCATCCATCCTCCCCTCAATACGGTGCAGTCGTCCTGTCCCCTTTGCAGAAAAGCATCCCCAGAGAATGATGTTTCTACCTCCATGCTTCACGGTTGGGATGGTGTTCTTGGGGTTGTACTCATCCTTCTTCTTCCTCCAAACAGGGCGAGTGGAGTTTAGACCAAAAAGCTCTATTTTTGTCTCATCAGACCACATGATCTTCTCCCATTCCTCCTCTGGATCATCCAGATGGTCATTGGCAAACTTCAGACGGGCCTGGACATGCGCTGGCTTGAGCAGGGGGACCTTGCATGCGCTGCAGGATTTTAATCCATGACGGCGTAGTGTGTTACTAATGGTTTTCTTTGAGACTGTGGTCCCAGCTCTCTTCAGGTCATTGACCAGGTCCTGCCGTGTAGTTCTGGGCTGATCCCTCACCTTCCTCATGATCATTGATGCCCCACGAGGTGAGATCTTGCATGGAGCCCCAGACCGAGGGTGATTGACTGTCATCTTCAACTTCTTCCATTTTCTAATAATTGCGCCAACAGTTGTTGCCTTCTCACCAAGCTGCTTGCCTATTGTCCTGTAGCCCATCCCAGCCTTGTGCAGGTCTACAATTTTACCCCTGATGTCCTTACACAGCTCTCTGGTCTTGGCCATTGTGGAGAGGTTGGAGTCTGTTTGATTGAGTGTGTGGACAGGTGTCTTTTATACAGGTAACGAGTTCAAACAGGTGCAGTTAATACAGGTAATGAGTGGAGAACAGGAGGGCTTCTTAAAGAAAAACTAACAGGTCTGTGAGAGCCGGAATTCTTACTGGTTGGTAGGTGATCAAATACTTATGTCATGCAATAAAATGCAAATTAATTACTTGAAAATCATACAATGTGATTTTCTGGATTTTTGTTTTAGATTCCGTCTCTCACAGTTGAAGTGTACCTATGATAACAATTACAGACCTCTACATGCTTTGTAAGTAGGAAAACCTGCAAAATCAGCAGTGTATCAAATACTTGTTCTCCCCACTGTATATATATATATATATATATATATATATATATATATATATATATATATATATATATATATACAGTGTTGTAACAATGTACAAATGGTTAAAGTACACAATGGAAAATAAATAAGCATACATATGGGTTGTATTTACAATGGTGTTTGTTCTTCACTGGTTGCCCTTTTCTGTGGCAACAGGTCACAAATCTTGCTGCTGTGATGGCACACTGTGGAATTTCACCCAGTAGATATGGGAGTTGAATGGATGAATGAATGAATGGATGAATGAATTAAATTCATTTAGAGGAGGGTTTTGTATTTCACAGTATTTTACTGTAATTACAAGGGATTGGTGCAAGCATGTTGGCTGCTAGATAAAGTGTTTACACATTTTTGATGATTTATATCAATTGCATTTCTAGAAACTTAACAAAGGCTTCCTAACTGGCAGCGAATACAGGGAAAAACCGACCAAAAGGAGATGGCAAAATACTCAACCATTTAAGGTCAACTTATTCGTTTTTTCCAAAAATGATTTTATAATAAAAATGTTTCATCAATTTAGTTACAATTCTAAATAATAAACAATTAAACAAAAGTTAATTAATCCAACTTAACCATTGTGTAGTCTTAACATTCTGTATACTCCCCTTGTCCTAAGGGTCAAAAATGACCCGCCTTCTCTAAACCACTAAAATAAAGCAGCTTAATTGAATTTTAAACCCCAAATCTATTTTGCATGAAGAAACAACCTGTCATTCATCACAAACTTTGTGAATATCTGGGTATTCCCTCTTCACAATACAGAAAGACTTTTTAATACAACACACCTGTCATAATTGTTTTCTTTATTAAAGTAGAGGTTTATTATTATTATTATTATTGCTAAAGGTACTGCATAGGTGTGAACATATATTTTTTAGCCAGAGAAAGCACTTGTATAGTCTAAGAAAGTAGCAGAAATGTGCAGAAAGTAGTTTTGAATGCATTTTATGGAAGGGAAACAATAACAGTCTTGAACTTTATTGGCAACATAGTGATATATTCTTATATACTGTACAATGAGGAATTCAACTACCAAATATTAGTCTTCTCCCATTTTTTTAACCATTGCCTCCACCCACAAGGTGTATAAACAGCAACAATAAATAAGAATAAAATGAGATAATAGATACAAAACAAAAACATGAGGAACATACATCAATCAACTCTAATTAGCACACGTAGGACAGTATGCAAGTGTGTGTGCATGGACTTTGCAGATGTATTTCTCACATGTGCATCACATAGTATTTGTTGTACAGTCCTTCTTAGGGGGGCAGAATTGGCATCCACTCCTCTTGCCTGCCCCAGCTGCAGCGTCAGGTGGATCAGGACAAGATTCAGCCCCCTGAACAGCTTTCACAAGCGCTGCAGAGGCTGCTGTGCGGGGATGGCACTCTCTTCTTTGAATGTGTGGGTTTACAAGGGCCTTTCCCAGTTGATCCAGGAACACCCTCCTCTTGTTCCGCTTATCAGACATCCAGGTAGGGTTGATCTTGTTCCATATCACGAAGGCATTGTATGAGGACACATCAATTATGTTATGGGCCGTTTTGGGCAGTGTGCTCAGGAGGACCACATTCTTGTTCCTCTTTGGGAGGTAAGAAACTAGAGTGGAGGTGGGGGTGAAGGCAAACCTTGATGAGAAGGCCTCTCTCTCTCCCCCTTGTTGCGGGTAGTACAGGGGGGAGCTCAGGCTTGTTCTTTCAAACTGTGCCAACCATGGTGAACTTCCTCTTCAGGAGCTGCAGGCTGAGTTCAATCAGTAGCACGCATAATCTCAATTTCTCTGTGTGTGTGTGTGTGTGTGTGTGTGTGTGTGTGTGTGTGTGTGTGTGTGTGTGTGTGTGTGTGTGTGTGTGTGTGTGTGTAAATTATTTTATAACTACCCTATGACAATTTTGTACCTTGGTGGTGTACAGCTTTCATGGAAATATGAACAAAGGCGATGTTTCACGTTTTCTAATGTTGGGGTCACTCTAGGAAAAGTCATAACATTTCAAGTTGAAAAAATATAATATGGGGGGTTTTCTCTGCTGTTAAACGTAGTGGCGGGTCATGTTTGACCCTTAAGACAACACAAGGGTTAAGCTAATGACATCAAGAGAAATACAAACAAATTCATTCAATAAAAAAACACACAGGTAACATCAGTCCATCAATTAGTTAGTCATGGTTGGTCTGGTGGAATGGTTGACATTGTGTTTGTATCTTTGTGTTGGGGAGGTGAAGATGTTTAAGACTTGGTGCCACTCAAATCTGTCCTCTATTTGAATTGATGGTGCAGTATAATCACATGCAAGTTACATTGATACAGCATTCTCACTCACGGGTCCAACAAATATAGCTCTTACAAGGCAAACCTCAAAATATGTTAATGAGCCAGAAACAACACAACCATGCACCCACTAGAGGTCAAAGGGTTTTTGGCGATCCAATGATACAGTATGGTACTGTATTCTGTGGGGTGGAATTACAGTACCATTAAAAATACAGCAATGATTTGCCCTGTCCATAACATTTTCCCACAATGCATTTACACGATGCTGCAGTAAACAGTACTTTACCTGTTGATAATACCTAAATTACCATATAATTTACAGTTTTCGATCACAGTATATGCTTGGTAAGAATGATATGGTCAATGTTGCCAAAGTGAAGCGATACGCATAACAATTATGAAAATAACAGCAACAACAAAAATAAGAATAGTAGCTACAATACTATAATAGTCCCTCTCTATGTCCCTCTCCCCTCGTCCTTTCTCCTGCCCCCTGTAGGCTATGCCTGGAGGCACGGGACCCCTACTGTGGCTGGGACAGAAAACAGAGACGCTGCACCACTCTAGAGGACAGCTCCAACATGAGCCAGTGGAGTCAGAACATCACTGTGTGTCCGGTAAGAGCCAACAGGGACCCACAGTTTCCCTCTCCCACCTCGCTCCTCATGGCATCTGTTGTCACTGGTACACAATCCCCCACAACCCCATGGGACTGCCTGCCACATGGCAACATGGCTTGCTGACACCCTGGAATACCTCCTCTCTGTCTGGTCTCTCCTGAGGCCTGGCCCTACAGTAGTCTGACACTTGAACAAATGTGTGCTATGTCAACTCTCCTCAAGGACCCTGGTCCTGGTGTGACATTGTTACAGTTTGTCCAGGCCGCTTTCGCAAATATGTTTTTTTTTACCTCAAGGGTCTTTCCTGGTTGTTGTCATGCAGTACCACATGATTAATGATGGCATCCTGTCCGTTCCAGTCCCTGACACTCTAGTCTCTCTCTGCCCTGTCTGACTTTTTAGCTGAGGAACCAGACCACCAATGGCGGCTTTGGACCCTGGACGACGTGGCAAACATGCAGCAATGACGATGGCGACGGCACCAGCTCCTGTCTGTGTCGCTCCAGGGCGTGTGACAATCCCTCTGCTCGCTGTGGTGGGAGGAACTGTGAGGGGTCCACCATCGAAGTCTCCAACTGCTCGAGGTATGTAGAACCACCAACCAACCACACCAATCTTACTCACTGTGTGTCCCAAATGGCACCCAAATCCCTATATAGCGCACTACTTAGTCTCTCTGTCCATACTAGCATACTACATAGTATGAAGCAATGTATTGGGCATGCATTCTAAGCAGTATGCTTAGAATGCTAGTGTGGATATTGGACATCTGCTCTGGACAAAAGCATTGCACTATGGAGAATAGGGTCCCATTTCAGATGCATCTTCAGACATGCAGCATTGTACTCAGGCTGCGACAGAATTAGCATTCTGACAGGATAAGAGGTATGTCTACAAAACAGGGTTTTGATTAAATAATGTAGGTGACATCCAAGTTTCCCCTCAGAGGTCTTGTACCGTCTGTGTCTAAGGAAATTGGTCAATCACCATTACTGAGAGAGAACAGCTCTCAGATACAAAGTGCCGGCTCCTTCATGTGCAGGTAGCTGTGTGTGTGTGTGTGTGTGTGTGTGTGTGTGTGTGTGTGTGTGTGTGTGTGTGTGTGTGTGTGTGTGTGTGTGTGTGTGTGTGTGTGTGTGTGTGTGTGTGTGTGTGTGTGTGTGTGTGTGTGTTTGTTTTCCCGTCTAGTGAGTGTGTAACCATTACAACTCAGACACAAAGTGGCGGAGCTCCTTTCATAGCTATGCCAGATTAAACCCAGGTCCAATTATCATTAGTGTGAGAGAACTGCTCATATACAAATTGCCGGTGTTGTGTGTGGCGGACAGCCTTTCATAGCTTCGCCAGATTAAACCCAGGGTGGAGAAATTGAATTGTGTTTGAGCCAGAAGTCGCATACACCAGATAGGTGCAGTGTTGTTTTACAGGGTCAGCCATAGTGGTGTGGCACTCCTGGAGCAAAGGAATGTGTTTCTGGTGTCACATTTAGCTCCTGAGCAAGTTGTGTCTCATCCCTCTCATAATAACACATGATGGCCATGATCATAAGTATGTTGAGTGCTTGAAGGAAGCTGAAATGGTGTATTGGCATGTTTGTGATTCTTTAAACCTTCTTTAATAACATCACATTTCTGTTGCCACAGAAACGGAGGATGGACACCATGGTCGTCATGGGGACAGTGCAGCACCACCTGTGGAACAGGGTTTGAGATGCGCCAGCGCTCCTGCAACAACCCCTCGCCCCAACATGGGGGACGTGTGTGTGTGGGCCCGGTCAGGGACGAGAGGTGAGAGGAGATGAAAGGTCTATTTGAGAGAGAGCAATGTGAAGAAACTTTGGTTTTGTCATACTTTTATCAAATGTCATTTTTTATGCAAATAATTCAACAGTGTTTGTTTGACTCAAAAGAGCAAAACTCTCAAACATTTATGGTTGCCATTTATGAAGGAATGACCTTTATGATTCATTTATGAGACATGATGTGCACTTTTCAGTAACAGTATCTGTCGTCAGTATCTTTTGGGGTATGACAGTCTTAGGTAAATGTCAGTCCTCTTACACACGCCAGTGCCTCTCATGTGAGGCAGAATACAAATTTCAATTTCTCACAAAATGGACAATAAAGTTTCTCTCCTTTCCTCTCCACTTCTTCTAGGTTCTGTAACGAGGGTGTGTCGTGTCCCCAGCCTATCTTCTGGTCCCTATGGGGTGGCTGGGCTAAGTGCAGTGCAGAGTGTGGAGGAGGGGTCCACTCCAGGGTCAGAAGCTGTGAGAACGGGAACAGCTGCCCAGGCTGCGCATTGGTATGAGACACACACACTTGCATAGACACACAGGCATGAACAAATCCATGCCATACTTACCTTCCCTTTCATACAAGACTCCGTTCTCTCTGTGGGATGTGTGAAGTTACGGTTCAGCTCAGTTTTGACTGGTTTCAGTTGACTGAAATTCAGTTTGAACTGAAATGCTTTCCCTCCTTTCCACCTCCTCTCAGTCAAGTTGGGCTTCCCACAGTGGACTCTCAAACATGCTCTAAGCTGAGGATTTAGTTAATTTCATTATGATTCCAATTAAAGTGTTATGAAGCAGCCAAATAACTCTCAGTAAAAAATGGAGAAAAAAATATATTTTAAAATAATTACCTATCTTTCTTTCTGTCTCTCCCTCTCCCTTTCCCCCGCCTCCTCTACCTCTCCCCCTTTCCAGGAATACAAGGCGTGTAACCTGGAGGCGTGTCCCGAGGTGAAGAGGAACACCCCTTGGACCCCGTGGATGCCTGTCAACGTGACGCTGGGCGGAGCACGCCAAGAGCAGAGGATGCGCTACATGTGCCGCGCCCAGCTGGCAGACCCCCACGAGCTGCAGATTGGACGACGCAAAGTAGAGACCCGCTTCTGCCCCAACGACGGCATGGCCACCTGCGAGACTGACAGTGAGTGCTTGTCAATCATAGCGGCTTTGGGTGTTGCTAGCTAACTCATTGGTGTGGCTTTACACCAAGTGAGGCATGGATGAAAAGGATGCACCTGTCCAACACCAATCACTATTCTCTAAGCATTGTGGGGGTAAAACTGCCCTGACACAGTCACCACACTGCATCTCCCCCTGGGTGATCAGACTGATCACTAGAAATATATGGCGATTTCAGATGTTTGAAAAGGTCTTGAGAACATCAATATATGCCTTCCTCTACGCTCACCAATTTAAAAAAAATGAAAAATGCCCAGCATTGGGCACGGACTCATGATGCTCGGAGCCGGAGCACGTTGCTTAGACGAATGCGCTATGGCAATTCACAATTCTCTAGCAAGCCGTGAGAATACTAATAATACTGATGATACTTGAAAGTAATAGTGTGTAATTTTTTATTATTTGGTTTTAAGCCTTCCCTTAACCTTAGCCCCAAACTTAACCACTCGGACTTAACCTGTCTAGGATCAGCGTGGCGCTAGCGGCACACCCCCCCCCCCCCCACTGAAAAACCAGTGCCGCGAAATTCAAAAAAAATATTTTTTTAAAATATTTAACTTTCACACATTAAAGTCCAATACAGCTAATGAAAGACACAGATCTTATGAATCCAGTCAACATTTCCGATTTTTAAAATGTTTTACAGGGAAGACACAATATGTAAAGATGTACATCTATTACCTAAAAACACATTAGCATAATCCACCATCTTTTATTTGTCCACCAACACCAGTAGCCATCACCAATTCGGCTAAACTAAGATATTTATAGCCCCTAACCAACAAAAAAACTCATTAGATGACAGTCTGATAACATATTTATGGTATGGGATAGGTTTTGTTAGAAAAAAGTGCATATTTCAGGTATATGGCATAGTTTACAATTGCACCCACCATCACAAATGGACTAGAATAATTACAATGAGCAACGTGTTTACCTAACTACTAATCATCAAACATTTCGTAAAAATACACAGCATACACGAATCGAAAGACACAGATCCTGTGAATACAGACAATATTTCAGATTTTCTAAGTGTCTTACAGCGAAAACACAATAAATCGTTATATTAGCTTAGCACATAGCAATTAGCAGCCCAGCATTGATTCTAGCCAAAGTGAGCGATAAAAGTCAACATCGCCAAAAGATATTAATTTTTTCACTAACCTTCTCAGAATTCTTCCGATGACACTCCTGTAACATCACATTACAACATGCATATACAGTTTGATCGAAAATGTTTATATTTAGCCACCAAAATCATGGTTAGACAATGTGAAATGTAACTCGGCTGGTCAGAATTTGTCCTTGCGCCACTTAGACAGTGATCTACTCTTATACATAAATACTCATAAACGTGACTAAAAAATATAGGGTGGACAGGGATTGATAGACAATTTAATTCTTAATACAATTGCGTTATTACATTTTTTAATTTATCCTTACTTTTCAATACAGTTTGCGCCAAGCGAAGCTACGTCAAAAAACATGGCGTCCTAAGCCACTAAAATGTTTCGACAGAAACACGATTTATCATAATAAAAATGTCCTACCTTGAGCTGTTCTTCCATCAGTATCTTGGGCAAAGGATCCTTTCTTGGGAGAAATCGTCTTTTGGTGGAAAGCTGTCCTCTTGCCATGTGGAAATGTCAACTACGTTCGGGATGAACTGAAAAGCGTGCCCAACTTTTCACATCGTTGCAAAAATAAATGTCCCAAAATCGCACTAAACGGATATAAATTGCTATAAAACGCTTTAAATTAACTACTTTGTGATGTTTGTAACTCCTATAACGAGTGAAAAGATGACCGGAGAAATATAACAGGCTAAACTAACGCTTGGAACAGGAGAGGGTCGGTGTCTTCCACGCGCGTTACGCAGCAAGAAAAGACTTGCTAGCTAAAGGTTTTTTTCATTTGTAGGGCCTGTGAACGAGCAATCGAGCCCGTTGGAATCGTCATCACGTAAAGGCATCCAGGGGAAGACGTAAGAAGTGTCCGTATAGTCATAGCAACGACAGTGCCCTTTTAACTGACTTCAGAAAAGTGCCCAACATTTCTCAAATCTGACTCCATGTCAGGGAAATTGCTGTAGAATGGGCTCTGTTCCACTTAGAGACAAAATTTCAACTCCTATAGAAACTATAGACTGTTTTCTATCCAATAATAATAATAATATGCATATTGTACGATCAAGGATTTTGTGGGAAGCCGTTTAAAAAATTAGCCACATTAGCATAAATAGTCTAAACAGCGCCCCCATCCCCAACAGGTTAATGCCAGCTCAAAGAACTACATGCATTTTAAAAAAAGGGCACATGTAGCCTACATATTAATGCATGATATACTGATATCGAAAACTGTCTAGGTCAAATAGGGGAGAGTTGTTGTGCCGTGAGGTGTTGCTTTATCTGTTTTTTAAAACCAGGTTCGTTCTTTATTTGAGCAATATGAGATGGAAGGAAGTTCCATGTAATAAGGGCTCTATATAATGCTGTATGCTTTCTTGAAATTGTTCTGGATTTGGGGACTGTGAAAAGACCCCTGGTGGCATGTCTGGTGGGATAAGTGTGTGTGTCAGAGCTGTGTGGAAGTTGACTGCAAACAATTTGGGATTTTAAACACATTAACGTTTCTTATAAAAGAAGATGTGATGCAGTCAGTCTCAACTCAACTCATAGCCAAGAGAGACTGGCATGCATAGTATTTATATCCGCCTTCTGAATACAATTAAGAGCAAGACTTGCCACTTTGTTCTGGACTAGCTGCAGCTTAACTAGGTCTTTCCTTGCAGCACTGGACCACACGACTGGACAATAATCAACATTAGACAAAACTAGAGCCTGCAGAACTTGGTTTTTGGAGTGTGGTGTCAAAAAAACAGAGCATCTCTTTATTTCGGCTAGACCTTTTCCCATCTTTACAACCATTGAATCTATATGTTTTTACCATGACAGTTTACAATATAAGGTACTGCCAAGTAATTTAGTCTCCTCAACTTGTTCAACAGCAAGGTCATTCATTACCAGATTCAGCTGAGGTCTAGAACTTAAGGAATGATTAGTACCAAATACAGTGCTCTTAGTTTTACAGATGTTCCGGACCAGTTTATTACTGGCCACCCATTCCAAAACAGACTGCAACTCTTTGTTAAGGGTTTCAGTGACTTCATTAGCTGTGGTTGCTGATGCGTATATAGTTTAATCATCAGTATACATGGACACACATGCTTTGTTTAATGCCAGTGGCAGGTCATTGGTAAAACTGGAAAAGAGTAGAGGGCCTGGAGAGCTGCCCTGCAGTACACCACACTTTACATTTTTGACATTAGAGAAGCTTCCATTAAAGAAAACCCTCCAAGTTCTATTAGATAGATAGCTCTGAATCCACGATATGGTGTGGTTGAAAAGCCTTAGCACATATGTTTTTTCAAAAACAGGTTATGGTCAATAATATCAAAGGCTGCACTAAAATCTAACAGTACAGCTCCCACAATCTTCTTATTGTCAATTTCTTTCAACCAATCATCAGTCATTTGTGTCAGTGCAGTACATGTTGAGTGCCCTTCTCTATAAGCATGCTGAAAGTCTGTTGTTAATTTGTTTACAGAGAAATAGCATTGTATTTGGTCAAACACAATTTTTTCCAACAGTTTGCTCAGAGCTGGCAGCAAGATTATAGGTCTGCTGTTAGAACCAGTAAAGGCTGCTTTACCACTCTTGGGTAATTTAATTACTTTGGCTTCCCTCCAGGCCTGAGGATAAAGACTTTCCTCTTGGTTTAGAATAACAATATGACAGATAGGAGTGGCTATAGACTCAGCTACCATCGTCAGTAGCTTTCAATCTAAGTTGTCAATGCCAGGAGGTTTGTCATTATTGATCGATAACAATAATTTTTCCACCTCTCCCACACTAACTTTACACAATTCAAACTTGCACTGATTTTCTTTCATTATTTGTTTTTTTATACATGAATAGAATTGCTCACTCTTCGTTGTGGGCATTTCCTGCCTAAGTTTGCCCACTTTGCCAATGAAATTCTCATTAAAATAATTGTCAACATCAAAGTGTGTGGTGTCAGGAAAATAACCTCACACTCAACGTCAACAAAACAAAGGAGATGATTGTGGACTTCAGGAAACAGCAGAGGGAGCACCCCCCTATCCACATCGACGGGTCAGTAGTGGAGAAGGTGGAAAGTTTTAAGTTCCTCGGTGTACACATCACGGACAAACTGAATTGGTCCACCCACACAGACAGCGTCGTGAAGAAGGCGCAGCAGCGCCTCTTCAACCTCAGGAGGCTGAAGAAATTCGGCTTGTCACCAAAAGCACTCACAAACTTCTACAGATGCACAATCGAGAGCATCCTGTCGGGCTGTATCACCGCCTGGTACGGCAACTGCTCCGCCCACAACCGTAAGGCTCTCCAGAGGGTAGTGAGGTCTGCAGAACGCATCACCGGGGGCAAACTACCTGCCCTCCAGGACACCTACACCACCCGATGTCACAGGAAGGCCATAAAGATCATCAAGGACAACAACCACCCAAGCCACTGCCTGTTCACCCCGCTATCATCCAGAAGGCGAGGTCAGTACAGGTGCATCAAAGCAGGGACCGAGAGACTGAAAAACAGCTTCTATCTCAAGGCCATCAGACTGTTAAACAGCCACCACTAACATTTAGCGGCCGCTGCCAACATACTGACTCAACTCCAGCCACTTTAAAAATGGGAATTGATGGAAATTATGTAAAAATGTACCACTAGCCACTTTAAACAATGCCACTTAATATAATGTTTACATACCCTACATTACCCATCTCATATGTATATACTGTACTCTATATCATCTACTGCATCTAGCCATCTTTATGTAATACATGTACCACTAGCCACTTTAAACTATGCCACTTTATGTTTGCATACCCTACAGTACTCATCTCATATGTATATACCGTACTCTATACCATCTACTGCATCTTGCCTATGCCGTTCTGTACCACCACTCATTCATATATCTTTATGTACATATTCTTTATCCCTTTACACTTGTGTGTGTATAAGGTAGTAGTTGTGGAATTGTTAGGTTAGATTACTTGTTGGTTATTACTGCATTGTCGGAACTAGAAGCACAAGCATTTCGCTACACTCGCATTAACATCTGCTAACCATGTGTATGTGACTAATAAAATTTGATTTGATTTGATTTGAAATGGTTTTGTGATGAATAAGCCATCTGATTTGATGAAAGATGGAGTTGAATGACTTTCTGCCCATAATTTCATTTAAAGTACTCCAAAGTTTTTTTCCATCATTCTTTATGACATTGATATTATCTTCATAATAAAGTTTCTTATTCTTTTTGTTGAGTTTAGTCACATTTTTTCTCAATTTGCAGTAAGTAAACCAGTCAGATGTGCAGCCAGACTTATTAGTCACTCCTTTTGCCCATCTCTTTCAACCATACAGATTTTCAATTCGTCATCAATCCATGGAGCCTTAACAGTTCTAACAGTCAGTTTCTTAACAGGTGCATGTTTATCAATAATTGGAAGAAACAATTTCATAAATTCATCAAGTGCAGCGTCTGGATGCTCCTCCTTAATCACATCAAACCAACAAATATTTTTAACATCATCCACATGAGATTCACAGCAAAATATTTTGTATGATCTCTTCTACACTATTTTAGGCCCAGCTTTTGGAACTTTGGCTTTCCTGGATATAGCCACAATATTGTGATCACTGCATCCAATGGATACGGATACAGCTTTAGAACAAAGTTCTACAGTATTAGTAAAAATGTGATCGATACATGTGGATGATTTTGTTCCTGTTGTGTTTGTAAACACCCTGGTAGGTGGATTAATAACCTGAACCAGATTACAGGCACTGGTTACAGTAAGAAGCTTCCTCTTGAGCGGACAGCTTGATGAAAACCAGTCAATATTCAGGTCCTCAAGAAAGTAGACACTATCAAGCATTTCACACACATTATTTAGATACTGAGTGTTAGCACTTGGTGGCCTATAGTAACACCCCAAAAGAAAAGGTTTAGATGTGCAACGTGAACCTGCAACCACAACACTTCAATAACATTTGACATAAGATCTTCTCTAAGCAATACAGGGATATGGCTCTGAATATATACTGCAACACCTCCCCCATAAGCATTTCAGTCTCTTCTATAAATGTTACATCCTTGTATTGCTACTGATGTATCGTCAAATTAATTATCTAAGTTATTGATTTCATGAACCTTATTTCTAAGGCTACATATATTAATATGGGATATTTTCAGCTCTTTCCTGGGTAGCTTCTCTGAGATAGACATAATACTGAAAAGAGCAGACAAAGCAAGATTTTAAAAAACATATATTTAGCAGTCCATTTAACAATTTGTGCGTGTGTGTGTGTGCGTGTGTGTATGTGCGTGTGTGTGTGTGTGTGTGTGTGTGTGTGTGTGTGTGTGTGTGTGTGTGCGCGCGCGCGCGTTGCGGGGTTGAGGCTATGAACCCTTCCAGTCTTCTTGGAGAGAGGGTGGACAATGAGCCTGTCATAGCGGATGTAAGCAATGTCCCCACGCGCTCAGGCAGCTTTCATGGCTGGGATCAGTTCTTTCCTCTTCTGGCGCACAGCTTCAGGATAGTCCTCGTTGAGGAAGATGTACGTTCCGCTCAAGTTCTTGGCTCTTTCCAGAACAGCTACCTTGTCCTTGAACCTCAGGAACTTGACCACTATCGGCCTGGGCCTGTCACCTGGGCTGGTGGTGTATTTTCTAGTCCTGTTGGCGCGCTCCACCTCAATCTTCCTGTGGTCCATCTTCAATTTCTCAGAGATCATTTCCCTCACTCTGTCCTCAGACTCCGTCCAGGTCTCATGTGGAGATTCTGCAATTCCGTCCACAACCATGTTGTTCTGCGCTTGATTGTCCCTCAAAATTGATTTATCTGTCATTGTTATCATGGATTCACACACAGAACTGATGTCCTTGCTCAATGACTTACAGGTTGCTGTCATCTTGCCGTTCTCCTGTTTCTCCTCATCGAGCTGACCCTGGGAGAACTGCAAACTGTTCTTCAGGTCCTGGACCTCTCTGGTCAGGTTGTCCATTCTTTTATTAGTTGACTCCACCAGTATTTGGACAAAACACTTGAAACTATTTTCTTGTTGTTGTAACAACTGCTTGTAGGTCTCTTTTTGTTCATTTAAAAGATCCTTCACGTGTGATAGAGAGACACCACTGTCCTCAACGGTACTACCGCCGGTTTTGGTCTTTGCCATGGTAGCTAGCAACTTAGGTTACGTTGTTACTCCTCACTGTTCCAGACAAGGCAGGTCACGGGGAAAATTGAAAACAACAAACAGCAGGGATCTAGACAGCCACAAACCAGGGACAATCCGCGGTCCCAGCCACAATGGCTAAACGCATCGCGGGCTGCGTTCAAGAAAACCTCTTTAGCTTGATAATCTGCTAGCTAGCAGTTAGGCTACCTGCAACTCCAAATAGCTCGTCAGACTAGTCCTTGGTCGGCAGGACCACTGGAAAGAGACAAGCAGTCCCAGCAACTGACGCCAACTGCTTCTTAGTCCAAACTAAGAAGCTGGGTAGCTACCAATAACTTTCCAATACACTTTCAAACAACAAACTTTCCAAGCAAACAAAACCTAGCTCTTCCTCGTTCCGCGTTCAACAGGAAGTGACGTGTATTGTGGAACAGGAGAAGAGTGGGACCAGAGAATAGGGGGACAAGAGGACAGGAGGACCGTAGGACAGGAGGACAGGGGGTCAGAAGGACAGCAGAAGGACAGCAATTGGTCCCCTGGCCTGGTCTCAGTAATCTGTCCACTGTATGTGTGAGCTATTCCATAGACATATTATAACATACTGCTACGGTAGTACTCTATGACCAGTGTAATGTAGAAGTAGAGGTGGTGAAGTGTATTGAGTAGACCAGTAACCTGTGTATTAACCCTTTCCTATAGCTCTGGTGGAGGACCTCTTGAGGACCCCTGTGGTACGAGTGGCGGGCTCCGGCTGGTCGTCATGGGAGACGTGGTCCGCCTGCTCCCAGGACTGTGCCAAAGGGTACCGTACCCGCAAGCGTACCTGTGCCACGCCAGAGGGCAAGGTTGCCCCCCCAGCCTGCAGGGGTTCGCCCGTAGAGTACCAAGACTGCAACTCTCAGGCCTGCCCAGGTAAAGGGGAAAGAACACAAGCACACACACAAGTACTCATCCACAAACACACTGTTATGCACAGTTGCCTATTGGGACGGTCTTCAGTCTGGCAGGTATACACGCACGCACGCACACACACACGCATGCACACACTGCTCCCATAACTACATACCAATTATCTCCAGTTGTGGTTGGCATAATACACAATTTAACACACAGCACCAAGGGAGAGACATGTATGCTAATGCTAATGCCAGTCCTATAAAATAATGCTGAGGGAATCATTAATTAGCTAATGGCTCGCATGGCAGCGGAGCAGAACCCTGCTAAGACGAGTCCTTGGTTTCAGTAGCTGAGTCAGTCCAGGGTTTGAACTAAAGCACCTCATCATCACCATAATCATGTGGCCTGCTTTAACTGGAGGTAACTGCACCTCGTCTCAGCTCAACCCAGCTCTGCTCTTAACACTCATGTAAGTGGAATGTGGACAGACTGACTGACTGTATGAATGTTTTATGTTTGGTGAATCACTGATGAGGACATCCCTTGAGTGTATATTTTATGACTGGTCACTGATCATTGCTACCTACATAAGTTTACTGGCTGTGTATGCCAGCCTATTATCCTCTGTCTCTGAATGATGTACCATGAATCAGCATGCCATCTCTCTGTGCCTCTGAAAGTTGTATATTATGTGACTTTGGGAGGAGGGGGGGGGGGTACCTGATTGACAGAGAGAGAGCGAGAGAATGATTGAGAGAAAGAGGGACAATGACACAGAGAGAGATATTAGTACTGATTGAGAGAAAGAGGGACAAAGAGAGAGAGACTGTGAGATTGAGAGACTGTGAGATTGAGAGACTGTGAGATTGAGAGACTGTGAGAGAGATTGAGAGAGGGAAGGGGGACAGTTAAAGAAAATAGATTTGACAAGAGTGAGATGGAGGTGGAGAGAGTTAGAGAGAAATGTCTATAACGAGACCTGGTCCTGTTTGATCTACCGTTATCATACATCCTCAAGGCTTCTGTTTACTCGCTCTATTTTATTCTTTCTCCATAATGTCCCTCCCAGTCCCATCACCATGCACTCCCAGTTGCCAGACAGTCAGAGCAGTTTGAGGCAACCAAAGCAAGCATGCCACATTTCACTGTCCCTACTGTCTAATCCACTGGAGTAAATTTAGTTTTCTAGAGCAGAGAAACGAGGGGTCCGGGTCAACCCCAGCTCCACTCACCTCTCTCCACTCATCACTCACTCTCTCAGCTCAAACACTCTCATACAGAAGGGGAGACTGACTGCAACTGCCAATATGTGAGGAAGTGACAACACACTAAATACAGTCATTATAGAAGGATTTTAAGCACAGGGTAGTTGTTCTGATAAGTTTTACTCACATACATGGATAGAGACCATGGGCAGCAGGAGTCTTAGTCGTTTTCTAATGGGCTGATCAATCTGGTCTTCTATGTAGACTTTATGTGTGTCTGTTGCAGCTAGAAGAGGACAGCATTTCATATGTTGATTTTTGCCTAGTTGGTGATGAGAGGTATCTGACCGTGTGTGTGTGTGTGTGTGTGTGTGTGTGTGTGTGTGTGTGTGTGTGTGTGTGTGTGTGTGTGTGTGTGTGTGTGTGTGTGTGTGTTTTTCCCGTCTAGTGAGTGGAGCCTGGTCCTGTTGGTCGTCGTGGTCTCAGTGTTCGGTACCCTGTGGTGGAGGGCACTATCAGCGTACCCGATCCTGTAACAATCCCAGCCCTGTCAACGGAGGAGATATCTGTATTGGCCTACACACTGAGGAAGCGCTGTGCAACACACACACATGTGACGGTAAGGCAAAGATACATACACATCCATCAGAGTCACAGGCTTCCCTGTTCTTTACATGAATGAATGAATGACGTTTTATTTCCGTGTCAAATCGCCAGTTGGCGGCCCATCCCTTATGGGATTAATTTACACATAAACAAACATTACAATAATTCACTGTGGTAATTAAATCATAATTCTTCTTCTGGTGTTCTCTGCATTGCGCATCGCATAAAGACGGGAAAAATTTTAAGGTAAAAATCACCACATAATAGTAAATAAGGTTATCCAAACAATAACTACATCCTTAGAGCAGTAAAATAATATACATACACACTGTATATATACACATACACACATACAGTTGAAGTCGGAAGTTTACATACACCTTATCCAAATACATTTAAACTCAGTTTTTCACAATTCCTGACATTTAATCCTAGTCAAAAATTCCTGTCTTAGATCAGTTAGGATCACCACTTTATTTTAAGAATGTGAAATGTCAGAATAATTGTAGGGAGAAGTATTTCTTTCATCTTTTATTTCTTTCATCACATTCCCAGTGGGTCAGAAGTTCACATACACTCAATTAGTATTTGGTAGCATTGCTTTAAATTGTTTAACTTGGGTCAAACGTTTCAGCTAGCCTTCCACAGGCTTCCCACAATAAATTGGGTGAATTTTGGCCCATTCTTCCTGACAGAGCTGGTGTAACTGAGTCAGGTTTGTAGTCCTTCTTGCTCGTACACTCCTTTTCAGTTCTGGCCACAAATGTTCAATAGGATTGAGGTCAGGGCTTTGTGATGGCCACTCCAATACCTTCACTTTGTTGTCCTTAAGCCATTTTTGACACAACTTTGGAAGTATACTTGGGGTCATTGTCCATTTGGAAGAGCCATTTGCGACCAAGCTTGAACTTCCTGACTGATGTCTTGAGATGTTACTTCAATATATCCATATCATTTTCCTACCTCATGAAGCCATCTATTTTGTGAAGAGCACCAGTCCCTCCTGCAGCAAAGCACCCCCACAACATGATGCTGTCACCCCCGTGCTTCACGGTTGTGATGGTGTTCTTTGCTTGCAAGCCTCCCCCTTTGTCTTCCAAACATAATGATGGTCATTATGGCCAAGCAGTTCTATTTTTGTTTCATCAGACCAGAGGACATTTCTCGAAAAAGTATGATCTTTGTCCCCATGTGCAATTGCAAACCGTAGTCTGGCTTTTTTATGGCGGTTTTGGAGCAGAGACTTCTTTCTTGCTGAGTGGCCTTTCAGGTTATGTCGATATAGGACTCGTTTTACTGTGGATATAGATTATTCTGTACCTTTTTTCTCCAGAATCTTCACAAGGTCCTTTGCTGTTGTTCTGGGATTGATTTGCACTTTTCGCACCAAAGTACGTTCATTTCTAGGAGACAGAATGTGTCTCCTTCCTGAGCGGTATGACGGCTGCATGGTCCCATGGTGTTTATACTTGCGTACTATTGTTTGTACAGATGAACGTGGTACCTTCAGGCGTTTGGAAATTGCTCCCAAGGATGAACCAGACATGTGGAAGTCTACACATTTTTTTCTGAGGTCTTGGCTGATTTCTTTTGATTTTCCCATGATGTCAAGCAAAGAGGCACTGAGTTTGAAGGTAGGCCTTGAAATACAACCACAGGTACACCTCCAATTGACTCAAATTATGTCAATTAGCCTGTCAGATGCTTCTAAAGCCATGACATAATTTTCTGGATTTTTCCAAGCTGTTTGAAGACAGTCAACTTAGTGTATGTAAACTTCTGACCCACTGGATTTGTGATTAAGTGAAATAATCTGTCTGTAAACAATTGTTGGAACAATTACTTGTGTCATGCACAAAGTAGATGTCCTAACCGACAAAGTAGATGTCCTAAACGCAAAAACTTTAGTTTGTTAGCAAGAAATTTGTGGAGTGGTTGAAAAACGAGTTTAATTGACTCCAACCTAAGTGTATGTAAACTTCTGACGTCAACTGTACATACATACATACATACATACATACATACATACATACATACATACATACATACATACATACATAACATATAAAGATAAATAAATACAGAAAAAAAGAAATACGAAGGTATTTGAACCCAGTCTGGCACAAAGAGAAGATTCATATGGGAGACAATCCTATACACAATCTATATACACACGCGACATTTACCACATAGAAGCTAAACATTGTTTTTTGCAATTTCATTATAGGTATCCCTTTGTCTTTTATTCCAGGCTTTATATAAATATTCCGCAAACGGAAATACACAATGGACAAAAAAACAATTCAGTTTCTCCTCATCACTCAGACACATAATGCCAGGGTATATCTGGTGGTCTGTCTCCTCATCACTCAGCCACATAATGCCAGGGTATATCTGGTGGTCTGTTTTCTCATCACTCAGCCACATTATGCCAGGGTATATCTGGTGGTCTGTCTCCTCATCACTCAGCCACATAATGCCAGGGTATATCGGGTGGTCTGTCTCCTCATCACTCAGCCACATAATGCCAGGGTCTATCTGGTGGTCTGTCTCACCATCACTCAGCCACATAATGCCAGGGTATATCTGGTGGTCTGTTTTCTCATCACTCAGCCACATTATGCCAGGGTATATCTGGTGGTCTGTCTCCTCATCACTCAGCCACATAATGCCAGGGTATATCTGGTGGTCTGTCTCCTCATCACTCAGCCACATAATGCCAGGGTCTATCTGGTGGTATGTTTCCTGATCACTCAGCCACATAATGCCAGGGTCTATCTGGTGTGCGTTCTGGAATAAGAACAGTTGTATATCGTGGTAGGAAGGGCAATAGAGGATCAAATTAGTTTAATTTTATATTTCTTAGTGGTCACAATAGTTGCATAGTCTTTCCTAATCAATGCATTGCAAGTCTATCGTGATAATTACTCCCTGATCAATACTGTGCCAGTCAGCACCTTGTTATGTCACTCCAGAGAAGGGTGTGAAAGAGGTGCATATTGGGAAATGGAGTTCCCATGCCTTTTCCCTGCTGTGCTGGGAGGCAGCCCAATTGTGTCTGATAGTGCACCTTGTTGACCAATAATGTGTGACGATAGGCCCTTGTCTCTGTGTAGTGTCTCTGTTTCCTATAGGACTCTGTAATATGTATGAGTGCGAGCCAGCTATAGCTAATCCTGGACTGGGTAGAAAGTTACTCTCAGACATTCCTCTGAATTAGCCCACAGCCCTAATGAGAGACAAGACTAAATCTAATCTCTTGTCTAAAAAGTAAAAAAAAAAAAATCTGATTCCTATCCTAATCTTTATTTCCTGGAGTTTGCTGGCCAGTGTCACTATATTTTTTCTCCAGAATCTTCACAAGGTCCTTTGCTGTTGTTCTGGGATTGATTTGCACTTTTCGCACCAAAGTACGTTCATTTCTAGGAGACAGAATGTGTCTCCTTCCTGAGCGGTATGACGGCTGCATGGTCCCATGGTGTTTATACTTGCGTACTATTGTTTGTACAGATGAACGTGGTACCTTCAGGCGTTTGGAAATTGCTCCCAAGGATGAACCAGACATGTGGAAGTCTACACATTTTTTTCTGAGGTCTTGGCTGATTTCTTTTGATTTTCCCATGATGTCAAGCAAAGAGGCACTGAGTTTGAAGGTAGGCCTTGAAATACAACCACAGGTACACCTCCAATTGACTCAAATTATGTCAATTAGCCTGTCAGATGCTTCTAAAGCCATGACATAATTTTCTGGATTTTTCCAAGCTGTTTGAAGACAGTCAACTTAGTGTATGTAAACTTCTGACCCACTGGATTTGTGATTAAGTGAAATAATCTGTCTGTAAACAATTGTTGGAACAATTACTTGTGTCATGCACAAAGTAGATGTCCTAACCGACAAAGTAGATGTCCTAAACGCAAAAACTTTAGTTTGTTAGCAAGAAATTTGTGGAGTGGTTGAAAAACGAGTTTAATTGACTCCAACCTAAGTGTATGTAAACTTCTGACGTCAACTGTACATACATACATACATACATACATACATACATACATACATACATACATACATACATACATACATAACATATAAAGATAAATAAATACAGAAAAAAAGAAATACGAAGGTATTTGAACCCAGTCTGGCACAAAGAGAAGATTCATATGGGAGACAATCCTATACACAATCTATATACACACGCGACATTTACCACATAGAAGCTAAACATTGTTTTTTGCAATTTCATTATAGGTATCCCTTTGTCTTTTATTCCAGGCTTTATATAAATATTCCGCAAACGGAAATACACAATGGACAAAAAAACAATTCAGTTTCTCCTCATCACTCAGACACATAATGCCAGGGTATATCTGGTGGTCTGTCTCCTCATCACTCAGCCACATAATGCCAGGGTATATCTGGTGGTCTGTTTTCTCATCACTCAGCCACATTATGCCAGGGTATATCTGGTGGTCTGTCTCCTCATCACTCAGCCACATAATGCCAGGGTATATCGGGTGGTCTGTCTCCTCATCACTCAGCCACATAATGCCAGGGTCTATCTGGTGGTCTGTCTCACCATCACTCAGCCACATAATGCCAGGGTATATCTGGTGGTCTGTTTTCTCATCACTCAGCCACATTATGCCAGGGTATATCTGGTGGTCTGTCTCCTCATCACTCAGCCACATAATGCCAGGGTATATCTGGTGGTCTGTCTCCTCATCACTCAGCCACATAATGCCAGGGTCTATCTGGTGGTATGTTTCCTGATCACTCAGCCACATAATGCCAGGGTCTATCTGGTGTGCGTTCTGGAATAAGAACAGTTGTATATCGTGGTAGGAAGGGCAATAGAGGATCAAATTAGTTTAATTTTATATTTCTTAGTGGTCACAATAGTTGCATAGTCTTTCCTAATCAATGCATTGCAAGTCTATCGTGATAATTACTCCCTGATCAATACTGTGCCAGTCAGCACCTTGTTATGTCACTCCAGAGAAGGGTGTGAAAGAGGTGCATATTGGGAAATGGAGTTCCCATGCCTTTTCCCTGCTGTGCTGGGAGGCAGCCCAATTGTGTCTGATAGTGCACCTTGTTGACCAATAATGTGTGACGATAGGCCCTTGTCTCTGTGTAGTGTCTCTGTTTCCTATAGGACTCTGTAATATGTATGAGTGCGAGCCAGCTATAGCTAATCCTGGACTGGGTAGAAAGTTACTCTCAGACATTCCTCTGAATTAGCCCACAGCCCTAATGAGAGACAAGACTAAATCTAATCTCTTGTCTAAAAAGTAAAAAAAAAAAAATCTGATTCCTATCCTAATCTTTATTTCCTGGAGTTTGCTGGCCAGTGTCACTATATTTTTTCTCCAGAATCTTCACAAGGTCCTTTGCTGTTGTTCTGGGATTGATTTGCACTTTTCGCACCAAAGTACGTTCATTTCTAGGAGACAGAATGTGTCTCCTTCCTGAGCGGTATGACGGCTGCATGGTCCCATGGTGTTTATACTTGCGTACTATTGTTTGTACAGATGAACGTGGTACCTTCAGGCGTTTGGAAATTGCTCCCAAGGATGAACCAGACATGTGGAAGTCTACACATTTTTTTCTGAGGTCTTGGCTGATTTCTTTTGATTTTCCCATGATGTCAAGCAAAGAGGCACTGAGTTTGAAGGTAGGCCTTGAAATACAACCACAGGTACACCTCCAATTGACTCAAATTATGTCAATTAGCCTGTCAGATGCTTCTAAAGCCATGACATAATTTTCTGGATTTTTCCAAGCTGTTTGAAGACAGTCAACTTAGTGTATGTAAACTTCTGACCCACTGGATTTGTGATTAAGTGAAATAATCTGTCTGTAAACAATTGTTGGAACAATTACTTGTGTCATGCACAAAGTAGATGTCCTAACCGACAAAGTAGATGTCCTAAACGCAAAAACTTTAGTTTGTTAGCAAGAAATTTGTGGAGTGGTTGAAAAACGAGTTTAATTGACTCCAACCTAAGTGTATGTAAACTTCTGACGTCAACTGTACATACATACATACATACATACATACATACATACATACATACATACATACATACATACATACATACATACATAACATATAAAGATAAATAAATACAGAAAAAAAGAAATACGAAGGTATTTGAACCCAGTCTGGCACAAAGAGAAGATTCATATGGGAGACAATCCTATACACAATCTATATACACACGCGACATTTACCACATAGAAGCTAAACATTGTTTTTTGCAATTTCATTATAGGTATCCCTTTGTCTTTTATTCCAGGCTTTATATAAATATTCCGCAAACGGAAATACACAATGGACAAAAAAACAATTCAGTTTCTCCTCATCACTCAGACACATAATGCCAGGGTATATCTGGTGGTCTGTCTCCTCATCACTCAGCCACATAATGCCAGGGTATATCTGGTGGTCTGTTTTCTCATCACTCAGCCACATTATGCCAGGGTATATCTGGTGGTCTGTCTCCTCATCACTCAGCCACATAATGCCAGGGTATATCGGGTGGTCTGTCTCCTCATCACTCAGCCACATAATGCCAGGGTCTATCTGGTGGTCTGTCTCACCATCACTCAGCCACATAATGCCAGGGTATATCTGGTGGTCTGTTTTCTCATCACTCAGCCACATTATGCCAGGGTATATCTGGTGGTCTGTCTCCTCATCACTCAGCCACATAATGCCAGGGTATATCTGGTGGTCTGTCTCCTCATCACTCAGCCACATAATGCCAGGGTCTATCTGGTGGTATGTTTCCTGATCACTCAGCCACATAATGCCAGGGTCTATCTGGTGTGCGTTCTGGAATAAGAACAGTTGTATATCGTGGTAGGAAGGGCAATAGAGGATCAAATTAGTTTAATTTTATATTTCTTAGTGGTCACAATAGTTGCATAGTCTTTCCTAATCAATGCATTGCAAGTCTATCGTGATAATTACTCCCTGATCAATACTGTGCCAGTCAGCACCTTGTTATGTCACTCCAGAGAAGGGTGTGAAAGAGGTGCATATTGGGAAATGGAGTTCCCATGCCTTTTCCCTGCTGTGCTGGGAGGCAGCCCAATTGTGTCTGATAGTGCACCTTGTTGACCAATAATGTGTGACGATAGGCCCTTGTCTCTGTGTAGTGTCTCTGTTTCCTATAGGACTCTGTAATATGTATGAGTGCGAGCCAGCTATAGCTAATCCTGGACTGGGTAGAAAGTTACTCTCAGACATTCCTCTGAATTAGCCCACAGCCCTAATGAGAGACAAGACTAAATCTAATCTCTTGTCTAAAAAGTAAAAAAAAAAAAATCTGATTCCTATCCTAATCTTTATTTCCTGGAGTTTGCTGGCCAGTGTCACTATTTATTGTGTTCCTGCTGCGGCGTCCAGTGTGTGTGTCTGTGTATTTACGTGATTAACTATACTTGCAGGGACCAGAAGTCCCCACAAGAATAGTAAATGAAAACATTCTTACCAACTGGGGACATTTTGTTGGTCCCCACAAGGTCAAATGCTATTTTTAGGGGGTTCAGAGTTAAGGTTAGAATTAGTGTTAGGGTTAGAATTAGGTTTAGGTTAGGAGCTATGGTTAGGTTTAGGGTTAGGGTTAAGTTTTCCGGGTGAGGTTAAGGTTATGGTTAGGGTTAAGGTTAGGGTTAGGGTACGGGTTAGGGAAAAAAGGATTTTGAATTGGATTGATTTGTGTGCGTGTGTGTGTGTGTGTGTGTGTGTGTGTGTGTGTGTGTGTGTGTGTGTGTGTGTGTGTGTGTGTGTGCGTGTGCGTGTGCGTGTGCGTGTGTGCATTCACTGAGACCGACCACAGTGTCAGGCAGAACAATGGGTTTTATCAATAGTCTTCTTCCTAAAGGCCAGACTGTCATTCATATTGAATTAGACCAGCTGTCAGTCAGTCAGTGGGAACTGAGGAGTTCGCCCTGATGATAATTAAAGACAAGGAAGGGAATTGGTTTCTGTCTTTTACTTGGGTTGCGTCCCAAATGGCACACTATTCCCTGGTCAAAATATAAAGGGAAGGCTTCCTGGGTGGCACAGCGGTCAAAAGCACAGCACCGCAGTGCTGAGGCACCACTACAGCCTGGGATTCGATCTGCAAGCTGACTCCGGTTGTCAGTCGAACTGTGGATCCTCCGACACATTGGTGCGGCTGACACTCGGGTTAAGAGAGCAGGGTGATAAGAAGTAGGAGGCCAGGTGGGTCATGTTTCAGAGGACGCATGACCCCACCTTCGCCTCTCCCGAGCCCAATGAGGAGTTTCAGAGATGAGCCAAGGGACCTAAATTCAGGGAGAAAATGCTTGTGGCCAGATCACCCTGAACACGCCTGTTCAGGGTCAGTCCTGGTTAGTACTGGGAATGGAGACCTCCTGGGAATACCAGGTGCCGTAAGTCTAAAAGAATAACAAATATATAGGAAACAGGGTGCCATCTGGGATGCAAAGAACCCTTTTCATCTGGTTAATGTTCTCTTTTGATGTAGGGCTAACACTTCCCGTTAGCTAGCTAGCTAGCTGTCTGTATCTGTCTGTCTGTCTGTGTGTGCCTGCACGTGTGTTCACCTTCACATGTGTGCCCCTGCTTGTGTCCACAGTTTGCCATGCTAATGTCTTGTCCTCATCTGTCTCCTGCTTCGGTACATTTACCGACAGGCAGGACATTGGTCATCTATTCCCTACAGATGCAGTGAACCTCCAATTAGCCGAAAGACCTTGTATCTGTCAGTCCCCGGCCTATCTGATGGCCTTGTCAGAGATGGCTTGATTAAATAGATTGTGCTAACTAATGAAGGACAGGAGGGTGTGTGTGTGTGTGTGTGTCCATATTAGTACAGCCTCATGAATCGCAAGGACACCAACTTCCTATGACTCTGAGGCTGTCCTAATATGGATGCTGTACCGTGAGGGTTGTATTGTGTTGTTCTATGTAGACTGGTGTGGGGAGATCAGAGAGCACGAGGAGCAGCTTCGGCAGCCTGGGACTGAAAGGCTGACTGATAGGAGAGGTAAACAAAATGGCAGCCATCATTCATTTGGTGAATGGCTTTTGGCATCACGGGTTGGAAATGCGGGAGAGGGGGAGAGGGTCTTTCCTGTTTACTGTACACAGGCGCCTGTCGCCTGGGAAACATGGCTAACGCTTGGGTTTGCTTTCTCAAAACAGTTTATCTCACAACCACTTGGGTCTGTTTGTATATGGCTAGGATTGTTAGGGTTGTTTGTGGCTGTGCTGTGCTGTGGTGGGGCTAGTTTGTTTGTTTTCATGCGCTTGGGTGGTCAAGTTGGGTTCCAGGCATTTTAAGAATGCAGCGGTTACCTCAACTCAGAGTGAATCTTTGGTCATTTGTCTGTGTACTGACGTTTGTTTGTGTGTGCGCAGGTGGCTGGATGGCCTGGTCTCTGTGGTCAGCATGTGATGATGTAGGGCTGCAGGTACGCAGCCGGGTCTGTGGGGCTCAAGGCTCCGCCCCCTGTGTGGGAAACAGCACTGAGCACAGGGACTGCAACGAGATTCCAGGTGAGCCATACACACTTTCATCATATATGTCATCATCATCATCACCACCAACATCATCATCATAACCGTTATAATTTTCATCATCATCGCCATCGTTCATAATCATCACTATCATCATTATCATAACCGTTATCATGATCATCACCCTCATCATCGCCATCATTCATAATCATCAATATCATTATCATAACCGTTATCATGATCATCACCATTTTTTTATTTCGTTTTTTATTTCACCTTTATTTAACCAGGTAGGCCAGTTGAGAACAAGTTCTCATTTACAACTGTGACATGGCCAAAATAAAGCAAAGCAGTGTGACACAAACAACACAGAGTTACACATGGAATAAACAAGCGTACAGTCAATAACACAATAGAAAAGTCTATATACTGTATAGTGTGTGCAAATGAAGTAAGATTAGTAAGGCAATAAATAGGCCATAGTGGCGAATAGGCCATAATGGCGGGCAGGTGCGGACAGCGATCGGTTGAAGAGCATGCATTTAGTTTTACTTGCATTTAAGAGCAGTTGGAGGCCACGGAGGGAGAGTTGTATGGCATTGAAGTGCATCTGGAGGTTTGTTAACACAGTGTACAAAGAAGGGCCAGAAGTATACAGAATGGTGTCGTCTGCATAGAGAATCACCAGCAGCAAGAGCGACATCATTGATGTATACAGAGAAAAGAGTCGGCCCGAGAATTTACCCCTGTGGCACCCCCATAGAGACTGCCAGAGGTCCGGACAACAGGCCCTCCGATTTGACACACTGAACTCTGTCTGAGAAGTAGTTGGTGAACCAGGCGAAGCAGTCATTTGAGAAACCAAGGTTGTTGAGTCTGCCGATAAGAATGCGGTGATAATCACTCTGAGATAATAACCACTCTGAGATAAGACGCATCATACACATAGGGACAGTTTCTTGGACACAGATTGACAGGGTCGAAAGCCTTGGCCAGGTCGATGAATACGGCTGCACAGTATTGTCTTTTATCGATGGCGGTTATGATATTGTTTAGGACCTTGAGCGTGGCTGAGGTGCACCCATGACCAGCTCGGAAACCAGATTGCATAGCGGAGAAGGTACGGTGGGATTCGAAATGGTCGGTGATCTGTTTGTTAACCATCATTCATAATCATCGCTATCATCATTATCATAACCGTTATCATGATCATCATTATCGCCATCGTTCATAATCATCACTGTCATCATTATCATAACCGTTATCATGATCATCATTATCGCCATCGTTCATAATCATCACTGTCATCATTATCATAACCGTTATCATGATCATCATTATCGCCATCGTTCATAATCATCACTGTCATCATTATCATAACTGTTATCATGATCATCATCATCCTTGTCATCACCTCCACCATTATAATAATCACTTTGAGATAATAGCCACTCTGAGATAAGACGCATCATACACATAGGGACAGTTTCTTGGACACAGATTAAGTCTAATCCAATACAAAAAGCATGGATATTCTCCATTTAAAGTGCTTTTTAGTCCATCCATGACAAGGCTTAATCTGTGTCTGGGAAACCGGCCCATAAGGCTGTTTACTTTCTTTTACTTTTAACAGAGTAGTGATCTTTCTGTCCCTGGCTACCAGAGACAAGACAGATGCAATTAGCATCCCAAAAAGGCACCCTATACAGTGCACTACTTTTGACCAGAGCCCTATAGACGGGTTAGCGGTCAACATCATGAAAATGATGCGTGCGCTTCAAAAGCTGAGTGTTGTTATGGTTCTGGGTGGCCAGATAGCTAGCAACAATGACAAGAAATGGACATGTGGGACAAGAGCTCATTGTGTAACTATATTTATGTTTTCAATAAACATTGGAAACCAAATATAGTTGACGTGCTATCAACAATCTAATCCCACCCTATCTGTTTTTCTCCATTGTTTCGAAACAACCAACCCGTGTATGTGTCCTGGTCATGAGTATCCAACTATATAGGGAATAGGGTACCGTTTGGGACGTGGCCCAAATCACATCTAATTTCATTGCAATTTTGGAGGAGGCGTTGGAAATCGTAAGGTCACTGGGATGGCGTGTGACACTCGCTCAGGCGAAATTGCCCCAAAATGTAATCATAGGATGGCCACATCTCAATTAAAAACACACACCCTCCTCTTCCCCCCTCTCCCTCCTGATGACTGACTTTAAGTGTCTGTTAAACATCATAGAAGCTAGTCTACACAACAATCCCAACTGTCTGGAGTTTTCATTAGTGTTTCATGATGTATGTTTCTTTGTGTGTACTGTGTATACTGTGTGTACTGTTCTGTAAGTACCATCTACCAGTTCAAATCACAGTCTACTCTGAACCATTGGGTGGTTTCCAGATATTTCTGTGCATGGTAAGAATGTGCATGTGCTGGTAGCTGACTGTTTGTCTGTCTCTGCATGTATGTCTGTCTGTGTGTTGTGTTGCAGTGATTCTCCCTGCGTCTGGCTTTGATAAGGACCAGCAATGCAGAGGTAAGTGGATTAACAACCACCTGCAGTACGCGTGTATGCGTGTGTGTGTGTGTGTATGCGTGTGTGTGTGTGTGTTCCATGAATCCTTTCATTCAGTCAGCAGGAGAGAATAGGAGCGCTGTAGGTACACCCCCCCCCCCCCCTTCTCCTCTTCCCCTCCTCTACTTTAATCTACCTTTAGGGGGGATGCCACCATGTCCGTTTTGAAACCATGGCGATGCTGCACAAGCCTTTGAACCAATCATCAGAAGTGGAATATGCATAAGGGGGGATGTCCATTATAATAAGGTGTAGGAACCATGCTGGGAAGGGTAATGGTTTCAAGGCTGTGCCGCCATGCCATTGGACAGCTTCCAGGTTTGACGGCAGGAGCACTGAGGAGGAGGAGCTTGATTCCATTGAATGAACCACCATTTTACTAGCCTGGTCCCCAATATGTTTGTGCTGTCTTGCCAACTCCTGAGGTCATTGTCACTAAGAGTTGGCAAGACAGCACAAACAGATATGTGACCAGGCTACCACTTTGCTGCAATACAATATGTGAAGGAGGATGAGGAAAGAAAGAGTTATGAGAGAACAAAAACGACAGATAACAGACACCGATAATTGAACGAGACATCATGACTGACCTCCTCCCATCTGTCTGCTTTGTTGTTTTTGCGCAGCATTCACCTCTCTGCACCTGATAGCCACAGGCGTGTCCTGTTTCCTGGGGGCGGGCCTTCTGTCCTTCCTGGTCTATGTGTACTGCCAGCGCTTCCACAAGCCCTCGCAGGAGTCTGCCGTCATACACCCAACCACACCCAACCACCTCAACTACAAAGGCAACACCACACCAAAGAACGAGAAGTACACGCCCATGGAGTTCAAGGTATTGTCACAGGTACAGTATACAAGGGTTGTCACTCACGCAGACGCACACGTGGATAAATACACACACAGACATGCATATACACACACAACAGGCCTGACTCCTCTGCATGCAGACACGCGTGCATAGACACATACACATCCACTGTTGTTTTACTAACCTTGTGAGGACACACAATTGATTCCCATTCCAAATCCTACTTTTCCTAACATATACACAGACAAACATATACACACACAGACATATACACACACAGACGTGCATGCACGATTGTCTGCGTAGCAAAGAGATGCTGTAACACCAGCCATGCATATGGCTTTGAGAAGATTTTCCTTATGCCGAGGGTTATTTCATTATATGAGGATGCGTAATGGTAAGAGCTCAGAACTCTTATCTGTCTTCACCTGGTTTCCTTACTCCATGGTGTCTTGTGCCTCTGCCTGCTCATAGCCTCAGTCCTTATTAATGGACGCCGTTGGGCTGTTATAGCCACTGACTCCCGCTGCTGTCTATAATGCTGGAACCATCATCTCTTGAGAAAACATTGAGGTTTGCTCAGCTATATTAAATTCAATAATAAATGTAAAGTCAAGCTGCACCTGCCTGCCCCACCTTTCCTCACTCTTGGACCTAACACCTGCGTGTGCCTATGAGCCACCTTCCGATCCCATCGATCCGTCCCACCGTGGCATTGCCCTTCATACATACGTCAGGGTTAGCCTTAGGACCAAGGTCATGATCCACCTAGTATACATAGTTCCATATTATTTTGCCCCCTAATTAGTCAAGTACTGTGCTAGGCCAGTCTATCTCAGATGATGGTTGGTGCTTCTCAGAAGGACACCTGATTGTGTTTCTAAAGCTGTCAGCCGCCAGCTGGCTGAATGATGTGTTTTGGTGCAGTAGTTGAGGGTGGGTTCTAATACCTGTCACTGATGATCAGAGCCATACAGTGAGAGCAGAGGCTTAATAGAATAAGGATGGCTAGGCAGGTTTCATACCACAGGTAGCTAGCTAACTATTAGCCTGGCATCTTAACTGATTTTGCTATGTTTAACCTGTGAGCACAGCATTCAGTCTGGTTTAACCAGGTCAGCTAGCTAGAGCCACTCGCTCACCCTGAGAACTCCTGCTGTTATCATTGGTCTTTCTTCACAGGCCCTCACCGCCCTCCTCCAGGGAGTTTCAAAATGGCCGATGTTGTTGTGCATTTCACTGATTCTGTAACCCAATTACAGAGCAGCGTTTGGGCCCAGAGCTGTTAAGATAAATTACATTACTGAGCAGCCCTCCGTAGTGTTCCCTCCGTCGGCTTGTTGTGGCTTCTAGCCGCGGCAACCTGCCTGTAAAGTGCAAGAGCATTACATTAAGAGTGCGTCCCAAATTACACCCCATTGCCTATATAATGCACTACTTCAAATGGGCCCTGGTCAAAAGTAGTGCACTATAAAGATAAAAGGGTTCCATTTGGAATGCAACCTACAGTAAAAATGTATTTTGTCCTGTTTCCTCATTTAGAGGGACCTACTGTAATTTATTCATCCCTCTCATATTTGTTAATTGATTATGCTTGATTTATGGCTGATAAATCACATTTTGTTGAAGTTTTCTACCCTGCTTAAAGATGCACTTCCAGTACCCAGCACTGTAGCCCACTTTTCAACTTGTAAGAGTATAATATATGGATATTGCTCCTGTCTGAGTCATTGGTAAACTTAACCATCTGTTATGGTACTGTTATGAAACTCTTATGTCACTGTTATGACTGTTTTCTCTACTCTTCCCACCTCACCCAGACATACACTAACAGTATGTTACACTTTACTGAACAGTACGTACCTTTTACACCCGTCAGTGTTTTCTGTCTAAGTTTGTAGCCACTGTTATCTGTTATGATGTCTTCTCTCCTCTTCCAGACTCTGAACAAGAACAACCTGCTCCCAGACGAGAGGTCTAACTTCTACCCAACGCCCCTGCAGCAAACTAATGTTTACACTACCACCTACTACCCCACAGCGCTGAGCAAATATGACTACAACAGGCCTGACTCCTCCCCTTCCCCTTGCAGGACCTATAACCACAGCTGAGACACACACCCCAAGGACCCCAGCCCCACCTACCTACCCACCCAGACTGAACTGAACTCCACCCCCATCGCCATGGTGACAAATGCCATGGTGACTGAACACAACCTAAGACCTGGATCTGGATCTCATTTTTGCTCTCCTTTCCTTTATCCCATGGTATCGCCCAAATGGTGGGGTGTGTGTGTGTAAGGGTGTACCTGGAACGTACTATCAGCACTCTGTAGGGGTGGATACAGTATGGATGCTGATGCCTCCCCTAGACTCACTAAGTAGAGCCAGGAACCTGATCATGATACTGGACATCACAGTGTCAACATAGTGCTTTGATGGAGAGCTGAATGAGGAACTCCATAAGACACTATAAGCTACAGTTTGGAGTTGGACAACAACTTATCCCTGTGGAACTTGACAACCTGAGCGCCTTACTGTAGGTGTTGTGTTGCTATTCAGAGAGGCTCGAGATACTCAAAATGGTCGCATCTTCTCCTCTCTGGTCTGTCTGATCACCTCTATGAATGAGTCTCTATGACACCAACATCCCCTCTGTCTGCAGCATTTATCCCCATTATAAACTCCGAATTCTCCCAACAACAAATGCAGTTACCGAGAACAACCCAACCGGCGCATATCCTGGTGTCTGTCCTTGCTTCAGTGCTGGGGAACCAAAAAAAAAACTAAATTAATTCAAGAGATCAGGAGGTCAATATCAGTTCTATTGTGTTTGGAGGTGGATGGATGAATGCACTCAGCTCACCTCATCACATGACATGAGGACAAGAACCTGGGACATCAGCTCTGCCATGTTTTGGGTGGTACTAGAGGACCAGGGGAACAGAGGCACATCCATGGATGGCAGCGTGTGATCGGTTATGGAAAAACACTACCTATATTGGTCCACACAGATACAGACATACTCATTGCTGGATAGACTCTAGTTTTAATCTGCTTATGTCCAAACAAGGCCCCACACTTCAGGCTGCCTAGCTGTGTTATGTAATGTATAGGTAGGCTTCCCAGGGAACGATCTGAACATGGGATAGAGAGCTGAGGTGTCTGCTGAGAGAGTTGGAATCAGTTGATGGGATACAGTTGATACAGCTTTGGTTGCCCCGGGTGCCTGTCTGTATGCAACAGAGGGGATAATGTGGGGTCAGATGCTATAAAGACTTCTAGAAGGGAATTCCCTTGTTTCTAGAAGGGAATGGATGCATTCTACTGAGTACTGTACCTACCTACTACCGCTCAGTGTGCAAAACTGGACTGCAACCGCATTTTGATATGATATCATACAAGCTAGGATCATACAAGCTAAGGTTTTTTTTTTATGCGGGTGGTTATTTGTTTAATGCTAGAGAGAGAGAACAGTAGTATAGGAGGAAAAGTTTTATTTTACAAATAATAGCTGATTCACTTTCTAATTTCTCATCAGTTTCACATCAGAAAGTACATTATTTTTACATTTTTCAAAGCAGCTTAGTAGCCAATATTTATCTGACAAATTTTACAAATAAGAACAAAAAAATAAAACACAGATTTATGTAGAAGCAAATATAAGTGACTGTAGCAAATATTAATGGATCCCTCTCTTAACATTGCTAAATCATGCTTAGAAATACTTTGGTATGAGATTAATGTTTTGCTTGTGTGTGTATGTTTGCTTGCTTCGTATGTGTATGCCTGTGAGCTTGAATGAGGAGAGGAACAGACAACTCTGTATGTATTTTGTACAATGTAAATGTAATGATTTATTACATATGACTGTATATGACGGGATCTTTAAAGGACTATGTGCATTTTTTCACACATTATGATGATGGCACTGCTGATGTTCCGCTGGGTTTCTGTGTGTTCCACGTATAAGATGTTAATCATTGTAAGTTAAGGTGAGCTGCGCGGTTCTCATGGGGAGGCTTGGATCATAAAGGAATTTGAGAAACACAACTGAGCTATATTTTCTTATTATGCCTGATGTTATGCTAATTCAGCAGCGATGCTTCTAGTTCCTCTCATAGAAATAGAAGGATTTTATTCTATCATTTTAATTCTATAGTTCCGCTATATGCACGAGAGCTCTATCTGTACATAAGAGACAGCCTTCGATCTGCAGACCATTAATGACATCTAAAGGTTAGTATAATGTAAATGTATGTTATTGTATAGCTAACACTGTTTTTTGTTTTGTTTGTTTTGTTTGAAGCCTTATAGTTGTAAAAAAGTGCAGCAGCTATGTACACACCAACCATGGGGTTTGTAAGGGGATAGAGCTTGTCAATGTGACTGGTTGACTATAGCCTAGACATCTTTTCCCAGGGATGTATTCATTCCACCGATTCTGTTGCAAAATGTTTCGCAAACGGAATGAAACGAAGAGGGACATACATGAATTTGTCCAATAAAAACTCTTGTTTTGCTCTTTTTGCTTCCGTTTGGGTCTTAAACGGTTTCCGTAATGAATACACAACAGCTGTTTTGTTACTTTGTGCAGATGTACAGTTTGGCTACATCTTGTGTAGTATCTTAGAGTAACAAAGATAGCCTGTATTTTCAGAGGCACTCCTGCCAGTTTAATACAGAATCAATGTCACCACCACAATAAAAAATGTATAATTAAAAGCCCTACCTTAATAAAACATGTAAAACAAGAACGTGATACAGCAAATGTACAACAAAGAGTCATGTACAGTATTATCATAGTCCATTATCTAGCTCAAATAGATGTAATTCTGCTGTTTAGAGCACTTAAAGTAACACTTCCATCCTGTGGTTTTTCTTTTCCCCACATGCCTCACCCACGTTTCTTGGGTTTGTAATTGGCTCCCCCTAAATGGTGACTCCCTCTAGTTTGCTTCCCCTGGCCCTGTAGTCACTTTTGATTGGACAAACTGGATGTCACATTGTGGAGCTCTTTCCCCTGATTGGCTCGGTGCCCTTCTATGCAACTGACCTGGTGGTACTGTTAGATATGTGACGTAGACTGTAATCACTGCCTTTTAGACACTGTGAATTTTTTGGTACTCTATATTTTTGTATATTGTACATTATAAAGGATAATAAACCTTGATGCCAACATCACATGAGTCATTTGTGTGTGTGTGTGTGTGTGCATGTGTGTGCACATACTCCATCACATCACCCCAGTGCAGCACCAGGCGGAAAGCTCTCTTCCTGGTGCCAGCTAAGCAGTCAAGAAGAGTGCCACATTGATCAGTGCCAGTGTCTCAATACAGGATATAATCCTGCTGAAACAGAATATTTTGCCACCCAATGCGTCTGTATGCAGATTACGCTATATGTACAGGTTTCACCTGATTGACAGCACATATCCATCACTATCATTTTAGACCTACACTAGCTAGACATTTCCCTTAACCTGAAAGTATCCATGTACTGGATGTAGCCTACAGTACTGTCCATGTCAGGCCTGACATCCATCTGATATGTCAGGAACTTCACCTCACTCATCCACAGAGAGAAAGTGAGTACAGCGCTGCTTCCTCATTTGACTGGAGTGCTCCCCTGGCCTGGCTGTGCCTCTCCATTACCCAGAGAAGCTCAAGCAGCTGAGAGTGGCTTTATTGATGAATGCAGCGGTTGCATTAATGAATCACCCCTTATCTGCTGAGATGGCTGACTGGCATGGACATGATGGAGTGATCATGGAGTGATGGGCAAGCTGGATAACAGTTTTGAGGGTCACTATCCATCTACAGTAGTCTTGTCCTATGGACTAATGCTGCTGAGTACTGTCCTATAGGGATGGTTGGTGTGTGAGGTAACTATGATGATGATGAGGGTACGAGTCAGTGTCCTCTTGGCTGCAGAGCTGCAAGTTAGTATCAAAGTGTCCCAAGTTCTCCTTGTTACTTCAGATGCACCACTGCTAACATCTTCAGGACTCTGCTTATTGGCTCCAGTATTTTACCATTAGTGGCAGAGCACCAAGGCCCTCTGATGTGGCCTCATTGGACATCAAAAGGCTGGTTTGAGAAACATAGATCTTCAGGAATATGCTGGTTATTTGCTCCAGTACTTTAGCATTAGCTTAGTGTTGGTGCAACCCTCTGATGTACTTTACACAATGACCAGTAGGCCTAGCGGAGCTCAGATGTTCTACTTCTGTCTGCTGATGTTTACCAAGTGGAGGGCCGTGGTTGATTGTTTTGAAGTATTGCACCCCCGAAGGGAGGAAAGATGAAGAGTTGGACACAGTGTTTGTGTGTTTACATAACGGAGAAGATCACACAGCACAACAGATCTCTATGCCAGATGATGGCTCTCATCTCAACGTCTGGGGGTTCTGGAGTCTGTTGTCGTGTTCAGTAGCCGGTCACACACTCCACTGAGATCTCCGTCTTCTGATGAAAACTGGGAAATTGTTTGATTTGACGCAGAAGCTTACAATTAATCCACTAGCTAACTCATCTCTGCAGTGTACGATGGAACGTCAAAGGCACTGAAAGGGACACGATGGCATTTGAAATGTTATCAAAGAGTCTGTGTGTACCTCCTCAGTAGAAGGACAATTATAAGGTCCCTTTATAGATCTGTAGACATTTGGGTTTTCACACTTTCAAACTGACCATTTCTTTATGAAAAGTATCAACACTTAAATCAGAGGCAAGTTGCAGTGATAATCTTTTGTTCAGCAACAACCTTTGTTGAAGCAGGCAGAGTTGTGGACCAGTAGAGGACCTGTAGTGGACCGATAAACAACACTAACCTTATAGGGGTAAAGTAAAGGTTGGAGGTAGAGTTGAGGTTAGGGTTAAGGTTGAGGTTAGGGTTGAGGCTAAGGTTAGGGTTGAGGCCAGGATTATGATTAAGGTTATGGATGAGGCTAGGGTTATGATTGAGGCTAAGGTTAGGCTTGAGGTTGGGATTATGAATGAAGTTAGGGTTAGGTTTGAGGCTAGGGTTAGGCTTGAACCAGGATGCAGACATTCCCGGCTCAACCCTAACTCTAGCCATTATCCTCACTCTAACCCTAGCTTGATGTTAACTACCCGGGTTCAACCCTAACCTCAACCCTAGCCCTAACCTTAGCCCTAACCTTAGCCCTAACCCTAGCCCCAACCCTAGCCCTAACCCTAGCCCTAACCCTAACCTTAGCCATAACCTTAGCCCCAACCCTAGCCAAACCTTAGCCCCACCCCTATCCCTAACCTTAGCCATAACCTTAGCCCTAACCTAACCCTAACCTTAGCCCTAACCTTAGCCCTAACCTTAGCCCTAACCTTAGCCCTATTCCTAAACCTAACCTTAGCCATAGCCATACCCCTAACCTTATCCCTAGCCCTAAACCTAACCTTAGCCCAAACCTTAGCCCTAACCCTAATCACAATCTTAGCCCTAACCTTACCTCTAACCTTATCCCTAACCATAGCCCTAACCCTAACCTTAGCCCTAACACTAGCCCTAACTCTAGCACTAACCTTAGCCCTAACCCTAGCCCTAACCATAGCCCTAACCCCAGCCCTAAACTTAGCCCTAACCCCAGCCCTAACCTTAGCCCTAACCCTAGCCCTAACCCCAACCCTAGCCCTAACCGTAGCCCTAACCATAGCCCTAACCGTAGCCCTAACCTTAGCCCTAACACTAGCCCTAACACTAGCCCTAATCCTAGCCCTAACACTAGCCCTAATCCTAGCCCTAACCATAGCCCTAGCCCTAACCGTAGCCCTAACCGTAGCCCTAACCTTAGCCCTAACACTAGCCCTAACCTTAGCCCTAACCTTAGCCCTAACACTAGCCCTAACCATAGCCCTAGCCCTAGCCCTAACCGTAGCCCTAACTGTAGCCCTAACCTTAGCCCTAACACTAGCCCTAACCTTAGCCCTAACCTTAGCCCTAACACTAGCCCTAACCCTAACCTTAGCCCTAACACTAGCCCTAACCATAGGTGACCATATTCCAACCTCCATTAGCCAGAACAATATAGAATGGGTTAATGTTGTTCTTGGTTAAGGCTGACGGTGAGTGATGAGTGGGAGACAGAGAGAGGGCAGTGATGTAGGGTCTTCTCCTGTACATCATCCTTCCCCAGTCCCTGCTAATGAAAGAGAGGGATGAGGAAACTAAATGCTGTTAAATCACCATGAGGCTCACATCTTTGAAAAGAAAACAAATATATAGCACCAGTCTCAAATTACACGCTAAAATCAATTCTAGAATATACACTGCTCAAAAAAATAAAGGGAACACTTAAACAACACAATGCACATTTGTGGCCTGCTGGAGGTCATTTTCCAGGGCTCTGGCAGTGCTCCTCCTTGCACAAAGGCGGAGGTAGCGGTCTTGCTGCTGGGTTTTTGCCCTCCTACGGCCTCCTCCATGTCTCAATGCTCTGGACACTACGCTGACAGACACAGCAAACCTTCTTGCCACAGCTCGCATTGATGTGCCATCCTGGATGAGCTGCACTACCTGAGCCACTTGTGTGGGTTGTAGACTCCGTCTCATGCTACCACTAGAGTGAAAGCACCGCCAGCATTCAAAAGTGACCAAAACATCAGCCAGGAAGCATAGGAACTGAGAAGTGGTTTGTGGTCACCACCTGCAGAATCACTCCTTTATTGGGGGTGTCTTGCTAATTGCCTATAATTTCCACCTTTTGTCTATTCCATTTGCACAACAGCATGTGAAATTTATTGTCAATCAGTGTTGCTTCCTAAGTGGACAGTTTGATTTCACAGAAGTGTGATTGACTTGGAGTTACATTGTGTTGTTTAAGTGTTCCCTTTATTTTTTTGAGCAGTGTATATTTTTTTTAATCTAATTTATTAGGGACTCATTTGAGCACCTCCAGTTTATAGTTGTTCTGCATTGCTGAGCAAGAAGGCAGTGATGAAGCCATTCATTTGTGTATGGTTCAATATACTTAAGCACCTGCCAGGGGTTGTAAATGCTAATGCACATTTTAAGGAGAAGGTATATTGATGACTGGGCCTTAAACAAAAATGTTGATACTTAAACGTTGATGGGGACATGTGCACATCCGAAGAGGGTAGGAACAGTATCACCTATCAATAGGGTCATACTGAATCAGAGGCCCAGTACACACTCAGGTTGTCAACTGATGTACAACGCATTTGACACACTGGTTGTGAAACTGATATTTTTGTGATACAGCAGTGTTACGTATGCCTCTTGGAGAGGGAACGCAACACCCTGCTACAACTCAACTCCCCGTGGAGTGAAAGAGGTATGGGACTGTAGGTGCGAGTAAGGATGACAAAGGCAGAGAATTTACCGTTTACTGGGAATTTATTCCTTCACACAGTACATTTGGGGAAAAGGGGCTGAACGGAACCAAAGCAAAGAAAGTAAATGTCAAAGCCCCCCCCCCTATCTAACCTGCCTACCCACCTAACTTAGCACCACCCGGTACGCTAACCAAAATACAGGGGGTGGTCCACCCAGGTCTTACCTAGTGTGTATAGACAGTAAATACTACGGGTTATGTATGCCCGCAGGCCTCTTGCCTAAGCACTCCCTAGGTGCCTTCCCCTTCCCCCCTGGGAACAAATGAAACAGAATAATACAAACCATTTCTATAATCAAAAACACAGTCCTTTTGTCATAGACATACCTTAGTAGGACCGGCTACAAAATACTATACACAAACTATTTGAGCAACAACCAACACAAGATATCAAAGAAACTCTCTCTGAGCAACAACCAATACAGGATATAACAATAAGCTCTTTCTAAGAAACAACCAACACAGGACACACTAATCATTTCCTTCTGAGCAACAGAACATTGGCTTATAAAGCTGGAGGAGTCTGTAATGGGATACAGCTGTATCCTGACGAGGGAGCGGGGTCAGCTCTCCAATCATCAATGGGGCCGACCAATCAGCTGCTTGGGGGAATCCAGGAAGCCATTTTCCTGAAACACACACATACAAACAAAACCACAACACAGGAACTGGGGAACGTAACAAGCAGAGAGTTTGTTTGCACAAACATGTTTTCACAACCATTGTTCGGTGTATCTACAGAAAAACTCACTCTTGTTTCAGAACCGTTGTGCAAAATGTGTTAGACATTAGTTGTACAACCTGAGTGTGTACAGAGCCACAAAGTAGCCTCTATCCCAGCTGTTCTAGGACTGGTCACGGTGTGATATCTGGCAGTACAATTCTATACAGAGAGTATTATTGTAAACCATAACACTTTAAAAGGTACTACAGGAAGCTATCCCCAACATTATATCCTTATCCATTATATTCTCATCTTCTATTGAGCTTTTATAGGAAACAAGTCTTCTGTCCTAAAACCAGTAAGGTCTATATCTACCTTAGCAAAGACAACAACCTACTGAGGACATGAGAGGTAGTCTGTACCAGGGTCCTGGCTGAGTTTTTTCCCTAGTACTACACAGCTGATTCAAATAACCAACTCATCATCAAGCTTTGATGATTTGAATCAGCTGTGTAGTGCTAGGACAAAACCAAAACGTGCACCCAGGTGGGGTGAGGGCCCAGGACCGAGTTTGGGAAACCCTGGTCTAGACAATGAAAGCCCAAATCCATACTTTATACTTTTCTCCCTCCTGTCACAAATTATAAAAAGAGTTAGACCTAAATTCAATCAGATCAGGCGTTAACCAGTGATAGCAGACAACCGCATAGCGGATGCTTTGGTGGTGTCGGAGGTAGAACTGCATTGGAGCGTCACATCGGTGAGCCGCTGCTCTTGTGATCATTGTCACGAAGCCGCTCACCCCCCCCACTCATGTTAGAAATTCAGAAGTAGAAAGTGTAGGCTATATAGAGACAATTATGCTCAAATTGAAAAATAATCTAAATAATGAGGATTTCTATGAGCCTAATCGAGGTGTAGATTACATCTCATGTTCCAGTGTTCAAACTTGTATACAAGGCTGCATGGGATTTCTGTTAATGCGACTCTATGCAGCCAATGGCAATGTCCACTTTGGGTATAACGCCATGAGCCGCTTGTGGATTTGACAGCTCTAATGCAGTTCCACCTCCGACACCTCCAAAACAAATGCTATGTGGATGTCAGCTGAAACGGATATGATTGAATAGAACTCTTACATCATAGCGTCGCTGTATTAATAGTTTTTTTCTGGACCTCTCAGGTTCGGATCGTTTGTTCTCTTCGACAGAGGCTAGTTACTATTCTCCAGTCATGATACACCTTGGTTTATATTTAATCCATTCTCACTGAGCTGAGAAATAGGCTTGCAGTTCCCCTACTCCCTGTCGGTGGTTTAATACGTTGAAACTAAACCCAAGCTTGGTAACATTTTGCAAATTGGTAAACCTGAATCATTTATACACAGAAATGCAAGGCCTGTTTTCAAAATGCACCACAAGCCTTTTTCTTCCCCCTTGTATTCATCTGAGGTTGGCGGTTATGAAAGAGGTACAGGCGAGTGCTTAGCCAACAAAAAAAAGTATCTCGTGGTAGTGCATTCAACTTTTAGGAACAATAAAGCGGGAGCAAAAAGTAAGTGAAAATCAGTGTGTCAGGCCATATTCTAGGCTTTAAGCAATTTCCCTCTCCTTGTGTTTATTTAAAGCATTTTGCTACTGTGTCCCGAAAAAGCTTGCACACGAACACGATAGCAAACACACGCGCACACACACAACACACACACACACAACACACACACACACACACAACACACACACACACACACACACACACACAACACACATCACACAACACACACACAACACACAACACACACACAACACACACACACACACACCACACTCTATTTGAACCACCAGGTGTTGTTTGAAGTGATGTGTACTTATTTCTGCCCTCAAAACATCATCTACTTCTCTGTCATTTTTCTAAATGCATTTAGACAAACAGATGTGTACAACAATCCTTCTTTATGTTGAACAAGCCAACATCAACCAAACGCTCTCAGCATGGATTGCTGAATTTACATAAACACTTGAATTCAGTGAAAAACAATGAAATGCCTACATTGTCTAAAGTGCCTGAAAAGAACAATCAAATCAAAAGTGCTTACCATCTTATATTGTTCACAGTTGCCTCCATAAACATCTGTTTTTCACAGCAGCACCGTGACCTTTTTTTGTACATTACAGAGTGAAAGAACTTCTCACTGACATTTCAGAGCTGCTCAATCACATATTATACATAATGCTGCTGCTAGTCATGAAACATACAATATTTAAGTAAAGCTACTGTGCTGCAAAGGCCATACATACACATGTGTTAACATTTCAGAACCCTTTTAACTTTCAAAGCCTTTCCACCATGTCATCATAATACTCCTACACTGTAAAAAATGTCCTATCATTTTTACAGTAGGTTACTGTGCATTTACAGTTGAATGCACTGACTGCAAGTTGCTCTGGGAAAAAACACTTGCAAATCACACTGTTGGGTATTATTCGAATGAGCTCCGCCCCCAAGCATGGCCGAACATGATCAAAATACAAATAGTTTTAGGGCGGACCTCATTGTAATAATACCCAGCAATGAGCTTTGCAATAATACATTTTTACATTTACATGTAATTTAGCAGACGCTGTTGTCCAGAGCATCTTAGTCAATGCATTAAACTAAGGTTGATTAAAAAATGTAAATATCACAGTTATAGATAAAACAAGTAAAACATTTCTGTAACAGTGACTGAGAATGTTGTTGTAGTTAAGGATACATTGGTCTACAAGGTATTTTGTATTTGTAATAAGATACCTTTTGATGTAACAAGATACTGTATCTTTTGATGTATTAAGCAGACCACAGGGGAGTGCCATAATTGATTTACAGGTCTAGGGTTCCCTTGTGAGTCTGCTTGCACCTCAGGGTGTTCTTCCTCCCCTCTGCAGATTCAGCTCCAATCCAGATCCCGGTTTCCAGCATCAGTCCCAGTACCAGACCACCAGACGAGAGACCAAACACCAGACCTTCCCCCAGAGTGAGCGGACCACAGGGAGTGCCACAATTGACCTCCGGGTCTAGGGCTCCCTTGTGTGTCTGGTTGGTATTTTAGGTAGTTTATTAGGATCCCCATTAGCTGTTGCAAAAGCAGCAGCTACTCATCCTGGGGTCCACACAAAACATGAAACATGACATAATACAGAACATTAATAGACAAGAACAGCTCAAGGACAGAACTGCATCAATAAAAAAAAAAATACAAAAGACACAAGTAGCCTACATCTCAATACACACACAAACTGTCTAGGTCAAATAGGGGAGAGGCGTTGTGCCGTGAGGTGTTGCTTTATCTGTTTTTTAAAAGCTGGTTTGCTCTTAATTTGAGCAATATGAGATGGAACGGAGTTCCATGCAATAATGGATTTATATAATGCTGTATGCTTTCTTGAATTTGTTCTGGATTTGGGGACTGTGAAAAGATCCCTGGTGGCATGTCTGGTAGGGTAAGTGTGTGTCAGAGCTGTGTGTAAGTTGACTATGCAAAAAAAATTGAATTTTCAACACAATGTTTTGAATAAAATGAAGAAGTGATGCAGTCAGTCTCTCCTCAACTCTTAACCAAGAGAGACTGGCATGCATAGTATTTATATCAGCCCTCTGATTACAATGAAGAGCAAGAAGTGCAGCTCTGTTTTAGGCCAGCTGCAGCTTAACTATGTCTTTCCTTGCAGCACTCGACCACAAGACTGGACATTGCATTTTGGAGCTCCTCAGGTAGTTCTTCCTCCCCTCTACAGATCTCGACCCAGCACTATCCCCAGTTCAGCACCATCCCCCACCATCCCCAGTTCTTGGTTCCCAGTTCCTGTTTCTCCCAGGCCCTGAGGAGTGGCTTCTGTCTGGCCACTGTACCATAAAGGCCTGATTGGTGGAGTGCTGCAGAGATGGTTGTCCTTCTGGAAGGCTCTCCCATCTCCACAGAGGCACTCTGGAGCTTTGTCAGAGCGACTATCGGGCCCTTCTCCCCCGATTGCTCAGTTTGGTCGGGCAGCCAGCTTTAGGAAGAGTTTTGGTGGTTCCAAACTTCTGTACCAAAAAGGCAGATGCGTGCACACACACACTTACACACAGAATGATGGAGGCCACTGAGTTCTTGGGGACTTTCAATGCTGCAGACATTTTATGGGTACCCTTCCTCAGATCTGTGCATTGACAGAATCCTGTCTCAGACAAATCCTTTGACCTCATGGCTTGTTTTTTTTGCTCTAACATTCACTGTCAACTGTGAGACCTTATATAGACAGGTGTGTGCCTTTCCAAATCATGTCAAATCAATTAAATTTACCACAGGTGGACTCCAATCAAGTTGTGGAACATCTCAAGGATGATCAATGGAACAGGATGCACCTGAGCTCAATTTTGAGTCTCATAGCAAAGGGTCTGAATACTTATGTAAATAAGGTGTTTCAGTTTTACATTTTATATACATTTGCAAACATTTCTAAAAACCTGTTTTTGCTTTGTCATAATGGGGTACTGTGTGTAGCTTGATGAGAGAAAAAAATGTAATACATTTTAGAACAAGGCTGTAACGAAACAAAATGTGGAAGGGTCTGAATACTTTCTGAATGCACTGTATGGTATGGTACAATATTTTCTGGGATACAGCATTCTCACTAATGTGTACAACAAATATAACCTTTTTCAAGGCACGCCTCAAAATATGTTAATGACCCAAAGATTCTATCCCGGCCCACAACATTTTCCCACAATTCACCATCATTCACAGAATGCTGCTGTAAATATGTAGGAAAACAGATAATACAGTACTTTGCTGTATATTTTACAGCAGTGTAGCGGAATGCCTGTAAGCTTCCATAATGCATTGCTCTTTACAGTACTGTTTGGTAATATAAAATTACAGCAATTTTTTACAGTGAAAATGCAGTATTTATATAAAGTGTGCAACAGCTGAGAAGGTCATGTCGTGTTTGATGATTCATAATGTTCCTTATAGGGAGGAGGGTAATGTAATGAATGGATTTTGAGGAACTTGAGGAACTTGCGCACACACAGCTCTCTTTCAGAGGAGGAAAGGACCTATTATTTCTCAGCTGGAGAGCATTATGTCTGAGAGGGCTGGAATAGCTATACAGGGCTTCTTCTAGGACACTTAGTCCCAAATGGCACCCTATTCCCTATATAGTGAACCCTACAGTGCACCCTACAGCAAGACCACTATCCTGACGCACCAAATGCGTTTGATGGATTGTGGGAAAAGAGCAGGAATAAGCTTTTGTAGGCTACAGTCCAAGCTACAGTATGTCTTCCAATGGTACGAATGCTGTCGGCATCCAAAGATTATCCAATGGAATAAACCCTTGGAGGGAAGGACGACAGCAGTGTTATAGAGAGGAATATTAATGGCGTCTTTTTGTAGCCACTACCTCCGCCACGGTTCGTTGGACAAAGTTTATGGGAAAATGTATGGAGTTTTTGAGGGGTTTTGGATATACTCCGAAAATAAGGAATGTGGCAAAACAGGCTTGGGAGATCTTAAACGTTTTGTTCTAGGAGATAATCTTCATCAGCTGACGTCACTTTTTGTGAATTTTGTAGCATTTATGTAATAAGAAAAAGCTCATAAATGCTTTATAATTCATAAAGATCTTGTTAACTTACTGATATTATCTCATAAAACAAAACTCCTAAGTCTGTGTTAACCTCAGACGTTATTTTCTACGTTTATCCCAAAACCGTATTCTTTCCCCATTAATTTTCCCAATAGGAATGACTGAACAAACCAGAGGTAACTCATTTCTGGGTTTTAGAACTACAAGCTGGGAAGCTCTATAGCCTACGGGTGGGGCGATATCACTTATTATGGATATCTACATAGCGCATTGATGTGAATCACACTGCTGCTACTTCATTTAGCTATTTGTGCCTTATTGATTGTGGTTGTTGTGGATGGCTGTTCAGAAATGTATAGGCCTATGTGTATTTTAACCACATATAAGAACCAGAGAAACAGATATACCCGTCTCTTTCCACCAAGTCTCTCCCTGAGCCGTCACTTCTCCCCTGGCCACCCCTGGCCTCATCGCAGCCAGGGAAGAGGTGATGACTTAGGGAGAGACTTGGTGGAAAGAGCCAGATAGCTCTGGTTCTCTGGTTCTAAATGGGGTCTTTTCTCAATTTACATCCCAGGTAAGCCCCTGTAAGCCTCTGGGGCCTCTAAGTCTCCCAGTAGGGTCCTCATGTGAACAGAGACAGAGCTGCACTGTGTTTATCCTAAATATGACAAACCGGTTCATTGTTAGTAGACCTCTTGTGGCTGTTACCTTCCTCTAGCCTGCATTATCCTCTCCTCTATCCACTCCTCTGCTGCTGTGACCAGGGCCATAAGCTGCTGAGCGGATCTATCAAGCCGTGCTAGTTCTTTCTGTCACAGATTATATACCTGCTATGCTGAGTTTAGGGGAAATCTGTATAAACTCACAAACACAGTGGAGGAGGAGCTGGAGATGGAAGACTCTATGGTTCAGCTAGTTGACCGTACAGATGTAGGATATTAGTTTGTTGCTGATAATTTTCCTGCACAACAGGATACGCAAACTTCTAGTGTATTCTATGTTTAAAAAGGCTTGAGATGTTTGTAATTTCCACGTTAAATTGTCAAACTTGATTTGCTCTAATGAAAAACGTATCAACCCTGACAAAAGAATGTCAAATCATTATATTCCACATAATAATAGGCATGAAGGTTGTGCTAGACTTTGTGTTTAGACAAAGAGCAAGATAGAGGGATTTATAAAGCCCACATACTGTAGCTGAACAGTTTATCTTCCATGATAAATGGAGGATGATGGGACTTTGGGGGAGGTGTTAGGTAGAGACCAAAGACCCAGAGACCAATTTCTTCAAAGATTTTAACTGTTGGCCGATTTGTTGTCTGCTTCAGAGGTGGGTGAAAATTCTACCAACATACTGTAGGCGATGCGACAATGAGAAAGAGACATTGCCAAGAACTGTATTTCACCCTAATCCGGTTATGTTGGCAGATAGTGTACTTCATCAGCCCTGTCCTCACCTGTCTGACTCTTTTCAACAGCGAGGCAATATGTTTCAATCACAGTGTCCCAGTGTCTGTGTTCTGGCTGCAGTCACCTAACCACCTAACTAAACAGACAGGGTCTAGAGAGGGAAAGAGAGAGAGAGAGCAAGAGAGAGAGAGAAAGAGGGAGAGGGAGAGAGACAGAGGTAGAGGGAGAGAGACAGTGTTAGAGAGAGAGAGAGATAAGGATGACTTTACTAGGTCCCTCCATCTTCCAGCACTCTACCTCAATACTCATCACCCTCTCACTCACTCTCTCTTTCTCTCTCTCCCTTTCCTGTATCTCTTTTCCCCTCGCTCTCCCCCCATCTCCTCCTGTCTCCCTCCCTCTCTCCCCTCCCTCTCTCACCCATCTCTCCCTCTCTCCCCTCCTCTGAGAGAGCAGCAGCTGAGCAACATCCCTCAGGTGTGTGACAGGTACTTGAGTCAGGCCAGTGGTCTGGCCTGGAGCATCTGCTGTGACAGAGGTCGGCCGCAGCGGAGGTCTCAGTGCCACTCCGCCGCGCCATAGGGACAGGGGACTATAGGTTAATGAAGCTGCAGACCCTCCATGGACGCTCAGTTGCCTGCTGATTACACCTTTGATTGTACCTCTCACCCAACCATTCACTACCTAAACCCTGCCATATATTTATCCAGAGGAAGGAAACTGTTGCCCACCGCCCCTCTGCATTTCCCAGCCATTCAGTCATCCAAACCCCTGCTGAGCCACCATGAACTCACAGTTACCCAGTCACCTGCTGACTGCTCGTCTACAGCTCCAAGACATTCACTACTCAGCCAAACCCTGCCTGAAAAGTTTTCATCCAGAGTGAAAAAGGATGCTAAGTCCCTGGCTGTACCTCCTCCTACACTTTGTTCATGCATTGAGTGCTTAGTCACATTGTCTGAACAGAGCGATCAAAGGCAACCTTGGTCTCCGGCATGAAACAAAACATACCTTATTTCACTTTTGATGAGAGTGAGAGAAGGTGTGTGTGTGTGTGTGTGTGTGTGTGTGTGTGTGTGTGTGTGTGTGTGTGTGTGTGTGTGTGTGTGTGTGTGTGTGTGTGTGTGTGTGTGTGTGTGTGTGTGTGTGTGTGTGTGTGTGTGTGTGTGTGTGTGTGTGAGAGTGTGTGTGAGTGCGTGCGTGCGAGCGAGCGAGCGAGAGAGAGAGAGACTGTTTCCCAGGAACTCACAGAGATATAGCTGGGCCAACTTTCTGCCTGTTTAGATTAACCAAGGTAGGCAGACAGACGGACGGAGGTGCACTTTAAAAAGTTAGCGTATGTGTGCATGCGTCTGTGTGTGTGTGTAGGTCTGTGTGATTTAAATAGGAAGCCTGCTGGATCAAAGGGTCCAGTGCTCTCCTGGCCGTGACGTTTCCGCCTGCCTGGTTACCATAACTGCCTTAACTCTGACGACATGCTGCCTCCTTGAGGCATTGTCTCCCTACATAAGTTTCAAGTTTTACATTTTTAAAGTATAGTTCCTTGCCAGCTCTAACCCCAACAATGCAGTAATCAATAACAATGTAATAACAAGGTAGAACCAAACCCCAAAACCCACAAGGCAGAAACAACAGATTATTTTTTATTTTTTTACCTTGTCAGCTCAGGGATTCAATCTTGCAAGCTTTCAGTTACTAGTCCAACACTCTCACCACTAGGCTACCTGCCACCCCAATTTCTAGTGTTGATTCAAGAGTTAAATTAACACTATAAAGAGTTGTATGAACACAGTGTTGTATAAGAACCCCAGTGTTGGTGTTAATTAATAAACAGAGTTGAACCAAAACCACACCCATCATTATCATATTTCCCAGAATGCTCTAGGTAGATTATGCTTTTGCATGTACACTGATTGATTCGTTCATCATATGCTACTCAAATATAAATAACAGTTAAATGTATTTATTTTTTCCTATATTCATTACAGTTATAAATGTTCAACAAGTTAAATTTCAATCCATCATTAATTTAAAAATCCAAATAATTAACCATTCAAAATAATACATAATAAATTCAAATTAGGCAAACCAAATAGTCCTCCAACCAAACACAAAAAAACAAAAGCAAAAGCAATCAATCAATCAAAAAATGTATCTGAAAAATCTGTCAGTCCATTCAGTCTGTTAGTCCATCCACTATGTGTCTGTGTCTTTGTGTTGATGGAGGGAACGGGGTTGACTCTGGGCTGACAGCTGCTGAAAGGAATTGGCAGCTGTGGTTGGTCTGTGCTGTGTCCAGTGTTTGTGCTGGTGTTGTGGCTTGTGGTCTGGTGATGGAACCGGGACTGGTGGAAGGACAACCTGAGTGGCGAGCAGACACACCTGGAAGCACAAGACCCAGAGGTCAGTGATGGTACTTTCCTGTGGCCTGCTAGCTCAAATGTAAATAAAATACATTCTGTTACTTGGACTTATTTCACCCGTTACTGAAATGGTTGGTCCAGTTTAGATGTTTAACTTAGTTTTCCCAACCCTGGCCGTCCTTCTGATGAATAAACATTCTTAATGTTGAATATCTTCAGTCTGGCTGGATTCCGATAGGAATTACACATCACTTTGCAAGCCAACATAATATGACTTGTAGGCCTGATGTGGCCACAGTATTAAGGGAAAACTACATGCATTGTATTGTCTTAACTATATTTGCTGACATCCTCCAATACATCTTTTTTTAGCTATCTAGCTATAGGTTAGATTAGCTATCTAGCTATATAAACCACGTCCCTCTGTAAACACACTTTCTACAATGTTGGTTACAAGGTGGTACTTATTTAAATTAGGTAAGAGAATATCAGATTGGTGGATTAAAATTAGTGTTAAGGGGATCACCCTATCCCTTTAATAATCCCAACTCCTGAATCCAAGTGTTTGACATGGGGGAGGTGACCAGTAACTATGATCAAACTTTATCAATGTAGAATCATCATACTTTTTTTTTTTTTTTTTTACTTTGATCTGGTTTCATCAAAATATCATCACATTTCATGAAAAACATCATTTTGAACTTTAAATAATATTTTAATAAGAACACATTCAATTCATGAAGGCCACAAGACTAAAAATGAATGAATGCAGCAATCATGTCTCTGTCACTAGCAAACACAGTCATGGTTGTTACTGGCAACTGAAATATTCACTCGAAAGGCACCGTGGGCAATATGCAAATAAGGCTTAAAAGCCTATAGCGGTGTTTCCCAACCCTGGTCCTCCAGTACCCCCATCAGTACACATTTTGTTGTATCCCTGGATAAGCACACCTGATTCAACTTGTCAACTAATCATCATGCCCTCAATGAGCTGAGTGCGTTTTGTCCACGGGTACAATGCAAATGTGTTCTGTTGGGGGTACTGGTGGACCAGGGTTGGGAAACACAGTCCTATAGCAGGGCTATTCAATTCCAGTCCTGGAAGGTCGAAACATTTCTGGTTTTGGATTTTTGTATGGTCTTTCAAAGAATCATCCCTCTTATGGTTCTTCAGGGATGCTAAAATGGCCCCCCTATGGCATCACTCTCAAGAACCTTATTTGGTTCCAACTAGCATCTTTGTTTTTAAGAGAGTGTTTGTGCGTGCACATGCGTACACCTCAAAGTCACTCATGATGGATATCCCAGATGTCATGCAGCTCATAGTTCCGGCCCCTAAACCCATCCCTCCTAATCAACACTACAGCCCAGTAATACAGTATGTATAAGATAAGACAATTTGAAAAAGGAGCCATTTGAAAGTGCAGACAATTTTTCATAATCCAGGGTTTTCAGTTAGGACACATAGCAAAGGAAGTCCCAAGAAGACTGAGGCACAGGAGAACTGCCTGCCTGCCAAGAATGGAGGGAAGCAAAGCGGTCTTCTTCATAAAACCTGGGAAAAAACAACCAATTTAAATGGAACCCAGCATGGAGATGTGAAGAGTGGCAGTTGGAATGGAATAGATAAAAATGTCACCTGGAAAGACAGGGAGGCCTATTTTCTACCAGCATCCGTTCAGTCTCATAGTCTACGACAGACAGCGGAACAACAATGGCAGAAACAAAAGACAGACAGAGAGAACAAAGCCAAACAGAAAATCACCAAATTGCTTGTCAGAAAATGAAAACTATTGTTTCCAACAGGCTGCTCTGCTCCCAAGAGACCTGCCGTCAATGACAAAGACAAATGTGTGTGTCAAAGACAAGTCTATCTGTGGTGGCGAAGGCTGGATTCATAACAAGTGGAAAAAATTGTTGACTGCTTTTGAAAGCAGTTAAACAGGCCAATTGTTGTTTTGTTATCCTAAACAATTGAAAGTGTATGTATCATTGCCTATCTCTCTGACAAGAAAACATGGTGGCTCTATTTTTATCAACTTTCCACTTAGAAGTAAGAAGAGTTAGGGCTCTATTCAATCTGTCAAGATGAAGCGTTACAGATTCTGTGATAGAAATGTAAAGGTCATTTCCGATTGAGCCGACATATGCAGCGTTTACCGTGAATGCAGTCTCCGCTAAAGCGGGAACATTGTCTTTAAATGTACATGAACTTCTGCAATGCGGATTGAATAGAGCCTTTAAGTGCACTGCTTCTAAGCTAACTACACTACACTACAGTACAAAACGATTCTTCTCTCTGCACTGCTGCAATGAACTGCAATCCAACTACCCTGAAAGCGAAATACTTGTGCGTATGACTGACATAGAGCAGGGTTTCCCAAACTCTCTATCCTCCACCCCCACCGGTGCACGTTTTGGTTTTTGCCTTAGCACTATACAGCTGATTCAAATAACCAACTCCTCATCAAGCTTTGAATCAGCTGTGTAGTGCTAGGGCAAAAAACAAACGTGCACCTGGGGGGCCAAGGACCAGGTTTGGGAAACTCTGCCATAGAGGACAGTGTGAGGACGAATGTTGGAGTACTATTACATTCCAGTTCATACCCTGGGTCATGAACATTGTGCATGCCGTGTTCTGATCCCGGCTAAGGCACACCCAAACAAATGCTTATCCAAACCATGAGACTTGTGCTTGTCCGGGCCACAACAAAAACATTTCCTGAGGTACTGGACATGGGAAACACTGTTCTAGGGGGTATAAGGGTCTTTATGGACTTTACAACACTGAGGAAATGTTGATTTGTTTCATTAACTGGAAATGGGAGCTAACATTTTCTGTTAGGAAAAGTGAAATGTCCTCAGAGCACTGGGCGGTGCTTTACACACAGTAGATACAGGGATATGTGTGAGAACGTTACCGCCCTGCCAGAACAACCAGAATAACAGATGTTCCTCCATAACTACAGAATTGAGAAATATTACTACAGTTAATTGTGAAACTGAAAATTAAGGGGAGGAGAAGAGTGGATATATATTTTTAAAATGTATTTTTAATAAGGTGCTTAAAATCTGACATACATTATTTTTTGGTTTCACAGAACAAGGATAAGAGCATCTATACCCCCAACCCAGGAACTCATGATTAGCAGTGTAATGGAAACGTGTGTTTCACTACTGTACACATACAGACTAAATCATTGACACAGTGTGGGCGGGGACAGAATGCACAGATCACAGGTAATTAAGGCAACATGTCACAAGGTATTGAAGGTAGAGCATAGAGATAAAACAAAGTGTTCTATCACTATGGTAATGACAAAAATAACCATTCTCTACACAGAGTGTACAAATGTAAAACAAGGAGTGAAGGAAAGGCAAGCATTTTAGGACATACATTATACCCCAAAGAAAACAGAAAACTTTTTCCACAGACAGTTTCTCTGCCGTACAGCTGAGTGACTGGGAACTGACAACCCCTTGTACAGAGGTTGTCAGTTCCCAGTCGCACCTTGCGGATGAGTGATTAGGTGACAAGGTCAGGGGGTGTGCTAGACCTGTCACTCTACACTCTGTGCAGAGTTTGTTCCTTGTTGTTCCTGTCTTTTCTGTTGGATGTCAGTTTTCTGAGCATGCCAGGGAAAGAGCTGCTAACAGAACCACTCCCTATTCTGTCAGTGTCCCCAGCACAGCGCTCCCTGCTGGTGAACGTTGTGCATTACATGTAGACCAGCTTCCTGGTTATGTTGTGGCTCCATTACCACATTTCCATACAGAATCAGCCACGTCTCAGCTGGGCAACAGAAAGTAGTATTCTCATATTTCATTATAGAGTCTCTGTATTTGTCTCTGTCACTGTTATCAACTGTGTTAGTGTTCTGATCCCTCAATAAATAAATATCTGGAATAATAACAGACATGTCTACTGAGGAATATATTATAATAATATATTATATATTATAATATATATATATTATATTAAAAATGCATTGCCTAGTTGAAATTGGAAAAAAATCTCCCACATATTATAACAAACTAAAAACTAAGAAAATAACATTTGAGAACAACTTCTAAAATGTCTGCATAATAACCAACTAGGAAACAAAATGGCTGACTCCTGTAGTTAGTTTCTTTAACAAAGCTGAAAGGTCACAATGGGAAAACTGCTACTTCCTACTTCCTCATTATCAACTGCTAATGAAAACGGATCGTCTCATTACACCATGAAACCTGCACAGCAGAGCCTCGAAATACACAGAGAGAGTTCTGACTTTGCATGCCGAGAGAAACACTCAATGGGGCTCATTCAATCACAGCCCACGACACTGGCAGGGACCAATCAATTCAATGGGGAGATTTAAAAAATATATATATAAATGCAGGAGGGGAGGAAGGTTTTGTCATTATCAGTCTTGCATAATATTCCTTGAGAGAGAGGGTGGGGTTTAAAAAGGGAGATCATATGTCACTATTAAACGACAGGTACACAGGTCATTTGCAGAACAGCTCAGTTTGACAGTTTCCCCCCTGCCATTCATAACCAGCAGTTATGAGTGACACTAAAACGCTATGCGGTCCCTTGTTAGAATAGACGGGCACGGTGGGGCCTGTTGATTGGCTGCTAGAGCTCCTCAGCCAATCAGACCTCTCCTTCCTGATTAAAACCAGAGAACAGCCAGGTCACAGGTCACCTGCCACAGAGTGCCTCTTTAGACATTACTTCTGTAAACAACAACAGTCCCTCATCATGCCATGACCGGATAAAAAACAACAACAGTTCAACTGTAATTTGAACTTTACACTACGAAAAAGAAAAAGACGATGCTGCATCTGAGGACCAGGCCAGCAGGACAAACAGTCCCTTACAGTTAACATTAATGACTAACTGTCTGAGGCCCTTGGCTCTTCAGCTCTTCTCATTGGCTACATGGAAATCACAATGCCTCACCGACCACCGTCATATAACACATTTACAACTACAGTTAGTTATAATTAATAAAAGGTCAAAAGGAGGGCTAGGTTGGACTTCCTATATCGCTTATTTTTCTTCTCTTCTTTGTGCAATGTGTTTAACACTGTTCCAGTCTTTGTTTTCCTCTTGGTTCAGTTTTTTTGTGTGTTTTCTGTCAGACTGAGACGAAGACGTCGAGGTAGAGGCGGTCGTAGGATTCCCTGAAGAAGAGGATGAGGACCAGGCTGAAGGCACAGGAGCCCGTCAGACACCAGTTCAGCCACGACAAATCTGAGGAGACGGGGAGAAGAGGGGGGAAAAGGAACATTATTTGTTGGTAAATATTTGTTGAAGGTCACTCATCTGTATCTCTCTACACACTGCAGGCAAGTCATCATCGGTACACTACTATTCATCAACATCAAAATGGACTTTATAACAGATGTCAAGAATAACCAATCACTTAGTTCAAGTATTGACTTCGTAACTGTGTATAAACTGATGACATAGAATAGTCTATCACCTCAAAACAAGCCCTAATCACACAATATAACCTAGAGTGTGAATGATTTAGGAATTAGCTGAACTTTGTTTCATGCATCTAAATAATGTAAGTTATGTAAGTAATAGCACATTTTCCTCTTCAGCATTGACCTAAACTTGAACCTCAAAGAGTTTATTTTCCCCCGTTTTCCTGTTCAAGCCCAGGTGGCCCTAGCGTAGAGCTCAGCAGACCTGTAATGAAGAGGTTATGGAAGGCCAGGTGGAGAGTGCATACATCTTGACTCGCACATTACTTCCTGTTACTGCCCCAGGAAAACAATCGATAGGTCTCCCGCTCAGATGTAGTTAGCTGCACAATACTAGGCATGCACTCTAACATGATGTAGATGTGTGGGTGAGAGAGAAAGAGAAAGAGAGACAGACAGAAAGAGAGTGATTGGGGTGCCCAGCATCCCCATCACTAAGAGGGGAACCACACAGCCTGATAAGGGAGAAGATGAAAGGTCACAAGCAGCTATCTGAGCCCTGATAAAGGACCAGCAGGAACCAGCAGTACTAAATATAGAGAAATGAGATCAAAACACACTGACCCCTGGGGACTAAATGTTTATTTTTATCAAACCTTTATTTAACTAGGCAAGTCAGTTAAGAACAAATTCTTATTTACAATGACGGCCTACTGGGGGGTTCAGGAGCAAAACGACAGGTTTTTACCTTGTCAGCTCGGGGATTCGATCCAGCAACCTTTCGGTTACTGGCCCAACGCTCTAACTACCAGGCTACCTGCCGCCCCGATTAAGCAGAGCATGCATCTTAATTCCCCCTGCAGAGCATTTCAATTTCAGAAGGCCAGTCCAATAATGCAGTTGATCAATTGCCCCTGAAGTGAGCGGCTCAATCAATGGGTAAAAAGTGAGAATCAGGCTAGGTCAGCTGTTTGGCCTGTTTGGGTCAATTCTATGATTTGGCCCTCCACCAAATCTCTGAGTGAATCAGCCAGGAAGGATCCAGCACGCCACCAGGATAAGGTGAAGGAGACATGGGTGCATCACATACAGGATAAACAAAGCTGTAATTTTCTGGCTTATTCTTTCACATATGGTGGCTGCCTACACCTACAGGGGTACCCAGAGAACATTCAGAGAACCAGAGGGGGAGGGGACATAGGGCTGAGTTTGAGAGGAAGAGGCTCCTCCTTGGGATAAGGGGAAGAACACTTTTTCTTGCTTATTCTTTCATTTATTGTGTCTCCACTACAGGGAAAAATAACATTGGAGCCTCTTCCTAACGCAAAGAGAGAGAACATCTGTGGGTCCAGAGCTCAGTGGACAGAGAGAGAGAGAGAGAATATCTGTGGGTCCAGAGCTCAGTGGACAGAGAGAGAGAACATCTGTGGGTCCAGAGCTCAGTAGACAGAGAGAGAACATCTGTGGGTCCAGAGCTCAGTAGACAGAGAGAGAGAGAACATCTGTGGGTCCAGAGCTCAGTGGACAGAGAGAGAACATCTGTGGGTCCAGAGCTCAGTAGACAGAGAGAGAGAGAACATCTGTGGGTCCAGAGCTCAGTAGACAGAGAGAGAGAGAACATCTGTGGGTCCAGAGCTCAGTGGACAGAGAGAGAGAACATCTGTGGGTCCAGAGCTCAGTAGACAGAGAGAGAACATCTGTGGGTCCAGAGCTCAGTAGACAGAGAGAGAACATCTGTGGGTCCAGAGCTCAGTAGACAGAGAGAGAGAGAACATCTGTGGGTCCAGAGCTCAGTGGACAGAGAGAGAGAGAATATCTGTGGGTCCAGAGCTCAGTGGACAGAGAGAGAGAACATCTGTGGGTCCAGAGCTCAGTAGACAGAGAGAGAGAGAACATCTGTTGGTCCAGAGCTCAGTAGACAGAGAGAGAACATCTGTGGGTCCAGAGCTCAGTAGACAGAGAGAGAGAGAACATCTGTGGGTCCAGAGCTCAGTGGACAGAGAGAGAGAACATCTGTGGGTCCAGAGCTCAGTAGACAGAGAGAGAGAACATCTGTGGGTCCAGAGCTCAGTAGACAGAGAGAGAGAGAACATCTGTGGGTCCAGAGCTCAGTAGACAGAGAGAGAGAACATCTGTGGGTCCAGAGCTCAGTGGACAGAGAGAGAACATCTGTGGGTCCAGAGCTCAGTAGACAGAGAGAGAGAGAACATCTGTGGGTCCAGAGCTCAGTGGACAGAGAGAGAGAGAGAGAGAGAGAACATCTGTGGGTCCAGAGCTCAGTGGACAGAGAGAGAGAGAACATCTGTGGGTCCAGAGCTCAGTGGACAGAGAGAGAGAACATTTGTGGGTCCAGAGCTCAGTGGACAGAGAGAGAGAACATTTGTGGGTCCAGAGCTTAGTGGACAGAGAGAGAGAACATTTGTGGGTCCAGAGCTTAGTGGACAGAGAGAGAGAACATTTGTGGGTCCAGAGCTCAGTGGACAGAGAGAGAGAACATCTGTGGGTCCAGAGCTCAGTGGACAGAGAGAGAGAACATCTGTGGGTCCAGAGCTCAGGGGACAGAGAGAGAGAACATTTGTGGGTCCAGAGCTCAGTGGACAGAGAGAGAGAACATCTGTGGGTCCAGAGCTCAGTGGACAGAGAGAGAACATTTGTGGGTCCAGAGCTCAGTGGACAGAGAGAGAACATTTGTGGGTCCAGAGCTCAGTGGACAGAGAGAGAGAACATTTGTGGGTCCAGAGCTCAGTGGACAGAGAGAGAGAACATCTGTGGGTCCAGAGCTCAGTGGACAGAGAAAGAGAACATCTGTGGGTCCAGAGCTCAGTGGACAGAGAGAGAGAGAGAACATCTGTGGGTCCAGAGCTCAGTGGACAGAGAGAGAGAGAGAACATCTGTGGGTCCAGAGCTCAGTGGACAGAGAGAGAACATCTGTGGGTCCAGAGCTTAGCAGATAGAGAGAGAAAGAGAACATCTGTGGGTCCAGAGCTCAGTGGACAGAGAGAGAGAACATCTGTGGGTCCAGAGCTCAGTGGACAGAGAGAGAGAGAGAACATCTGTGGGTCCAGAACTCAGTGGACAGAGAGAGAACATCTGTGAGTCCAGAGCTCAGTGGACAGAGAGAGAGAGAGAACATCTGTGAGTCCAGAGCTCATTGGACAGAGAGAGAACATCTGTGAGTCCAGAGCTCAGTGGACAGAGAGAGAGAACATCTGTGAGTCCAGAGCTCAGTGGACAGAGAGAGAACATCTGTAGGTCCAGAGCTCAGTGGATAGAGAGAGAACATCTGTAGGTCCAGAGCTCAGTGGATAGAGAGAGAACATCTGTAGGTCCAGAGCTCAGTGGATAGAGAGAGAACATCTGTGGGTCCAGAGCTCCGTGGACAGAAAGAGAACATCTGTAGGTCCAGAGCTCAGTGGATAGAGAGAGAACATCTGTAGGTCCAGAGCTCAGTGGATAGAGAGAGAACATCTGTAGGTCCAGAGCTCAGTGGATAGAGAGAGAACATCTGTGGGTCCAGAGCTCAGTGGACAGAGAGAGAACATCTGTGGGTCCAGAGCTCAGTAGACAGAGAGAGAGAGAACATCTGTGGGTCCAGAGCTCAGTGGACAGAGAGAGAACATCTGTGGGTCCAGAGCTCAGTAGACAGAGAGAGAGAGAACATCTGTGGGTCCAGAGCTCAGTAGACAGAGAGAGAGAGAACATCTGTGGGTCCAGAGCTCAGTGGACAGAGAGAGAGAACATCTGTGGGTCCAGAGCTCAGTAGACAGAGAGAGAACATCTGTGGGTCCAGAGCTCAGTAGACAGAGAGAGAACATCTGTGGGTCCAGAGCTCAGTAGACAGAGAGAGAGAGAACATCTGTGGGTCCAGAGCTCAGTGGACAGAGAGAGAGAGAATATCTGTGGGTCCAGAGCTCAGTGGACAGAGAGAGAGAACATCTGTGGGTCCAGAGCTCAGTAGACAGAGAGAGAGAGAACATCTGTGGGTCCAGAGCTCAGTAGACAGAGAGAGAACATCTGTGGGTCCAGAGCTCAGTAGACAGAGAGAGAGAGAACATCTGTGGGTCCAGAGCTCAGTGGACAGAGAGAGAGAACATCTGTGGGTCCAGAGCTCAGTAGACAGAGAGAGAGAACATCTGTGGGTCCAGAGCTCAGTAGACAGAGAGAGAGAGAACATCTGTGGGTCCAGAGCTCAGTAGACAGAGAGAGAGAACATCTGTGGGTCCAGAGCTCAGTGGACAGAGAGAGAACATCTGTGGGTCCAGAGCTCAGTAGACAGAGAGAGAGAGAACATCTGTGGGTCCAGAGCTCAGTGGACAGAGAGAGAGAGAGAGAGAACATCTGTGGGTCCAGAGCTCAGTGGACAGAGAGAGAGAGAACATCTGTGGGTCCAGAGCTCAGTGGACAGAGAGAGAGAACATTTGTGGGTCCAGAGCTTAGTGGACAGAGAGAGAGAACATTTGTGGGTCCAGAGCTTAGTGGACAGAGAGAGAGAACATTTGTGGGTCCAGAGCTCAGTGGACAGAGAGAGAGAACATCTGTGGGTCCAGAGCTCAGTGGACAGAGAGAGAGAACATCTGTGGGTCCAGAGCTCAGGGGACAGAGAGAGAGAACATTTGTGGGTCCAGAGCTCAGTGGACAGAGAGAGAGAACATCTGTGGGTCCAGAGCTCAGTGGACAGAGAGAGAGAACATTTGTGGGTCCAGAGCTCAGTGGACAGAGAGAGAACATTTGTGGGTCCAGAGCTCAGTGGACAGAGAGAGAGAACATTTGTGGGTCCAGAGCTCAGTGGACAGAGAGAGAGAACATCTGTGGGTCCAGAGCTCATTGGACAGAGAAAGAGAACATCTGTGGGTCCAGAGCTCAGTGGACAGAGAGAGAGAGAGAACATCTGTGGGTCCAGAGCTCAGTGGACAGAGAGAGAACATCTGTGGGTCCAGAGCTTAGCAGATAGAGAGAGAAAGAGAACATCTGTGGGTCCAGAGCTCAGTGGACAGAGAGAGAGAACATCTGTGGGTCCAGAGCTCAGTAGACAGAGAGAGAACATCTGTGGGTCCAGAGCTCAGTAGACAGAGAGAGAACATCTGTGGGTCCAGAGCTCAGTAGACAGAGAGAGAGAGAACATCTGTGGGTCCAGAGCTCAGTGGACAGAGAGAGAGAGAATATCTGTGGGTCCAGAGCTCAGTGGACAGAGAGAGAGAACATCTGTGGGTCCAGAGCTCAGTAGACAGAGAGAGAGAGAACATCTGTGGGTCCAGAGCTCAGTAGACAGAGAGAGAACATCTGTGGGTCCAGAGCTCAGTAGACAGAGAGAGAGAGAACATCTGTGGGTCCAGAGCTCAGTGGACAGAGAGAGAGAACATCTGTGGGTCCAGAGCTCAGTAGACAGAGAGAGAGAACATCTGTGGGTCCAGAGCTCAGTAGACAGAGAGAGAGAGAACATCTGTGGGTCCAGAGCTCAGTAGACAGAGAGAGAGAACATCTGTGGGTCCAGAGCTCAGTGGACAGAGAGAGAACATCTGTGGGTCCAGAGCTCAGTAGACAGAGAGAGAGAGAACATCTGTGGGTCCAGAGCTCAGTGGACAGAGAGAGAGAGAGAGAGAACATCTGTGGGTCCAGAGCTCAGTGGACAGAGAAAGAGAGAACATCTGTGGGTCCAGAGCTCAGTGGACAGAGAGAGAGAACATTTGTGGGTCCAGAGCTTAGTGGACAGAGAGAGAGAACATTTGTGGGTCCAGAGCTTAGTGGACAGAGAGAGAGAACATTTGTGGGTCCAGAGCTCAGTGGACAGAGAGAGAGAACATCTGTGGGTCCAGAGCTCAGTGGACAGAGAGAGAGAACATCTGTGGGTCCAGAGCTCAGGGGACAGAGAGAGAGAACATTTGTGGGTCCAGAGCTCAGTGGACAGAGAGAGAGAACATCTGTGGGTCCAGAGCTCAGTGGACAGAGAGAGAACATTTGTGGGTCCAGAGCTCAGTGGACAGAGAGAGAACATTTGTGGGTCCAGAGCTCAGTGGACAGAGAGAGAACATTTGTGGGTCCAGAGCTCAGTGGACAGAGAGAGAGAACATTTGTGGGTCCAGAGCTCAGTGGACAGAGAGAGAGAACATCTGTGGGTCCAGAGCTCAGTGGACAGAGAAAGAGAACATCTGTGGGTCCAGAGCTCAGTGGACAGAGAGAGAGAGAGAACATCTGTGGGTCCAGAGCTCAGTGGACAGAGAGAGAACATCTGTGGGTCCAGAGCTTAGCAGATAGAGAGAGAGAGAGAACATCTGTGGGTCCAGAGCTCAGTGGACAGAGAGAGAGAGAGAACATCTGTGGGTCCAGAACTCAGTGGACAGAGAGAGAACATCTGTGAGTCCAGAGCTCAGTGGACAGAGAGAGAGAGAGAACATCTGTGAGTCCAGAGCTCATTGGACAGAGAGAGAGAACATCTGTGAGTCCAGAGCTCAGTGGACAGAGAGAGAGAACATCTGTGAGTCCAGAGCTCAGTGGACAGAGAGAGAACATCTGTAGGTCCAGAGCTCAGTGGATAGAGAGAGAACATCTGTAGGTCCAGAGCTCAGTGGATAGAGAGAGAACATCTGTGGGTCCAGAGCTCCGTGGACAGAAAGAGAACATCTGTGGGTCCAGAGCTCAGTGGATAGAGAGAGAACATCTGTAGGTCCAGAGCTCAGTGGATAGAGAGAGAACATCTGTAGGTCCAGAGCTCAGTGGATAGAGAGAGAACATCTGTGGGTCCAGAGCTCAGTGGACAGAGAGAGAACATCTGTGGGTCCAGAGCTCCGTGGACAGAGAGAGAGAACATCTGTGGGTCCAGAGCTCAGTGGACAGAGAGAGAACGTCTGTGGGTCCAGAGCTCAGTGGACAGAGAGAGAATATCTGTGGGTCCAGAGCTCAGTGGACAGAGAGAGAACATCTGTGGGTCCAGAGCTCAGTGGACAGAGAGAGAATATCTGTGGGTCCAGAGCTCAGTGGACAGAGAGAGAGAGAGAACATCTGTGGGTCCAGAGCTCAGTGGACAGAGAGAGAACATCTGTGGGTCCAGAGCTCAGTGGACAGAGAGAGAGTTAAGAGGTGGAAGATGTTTCATCCTGAAGTAGCACAATCATTAATCAGGTTAGCTCAGTAACCTGTTGCCTGGTGGTGTGGGAAGTTAAGGGAGTTGTGTTTATCTAACAGCTCAGTCTCCACAGCCTGCCTGACCCAGACTCATCCATTTAGATGAAGACAGAGAGAACAGAGAGGGAGGGGAGATGTTGGGAGGAGAGATGTGTGAATTGGTGTGGAGCCTGAATGAATGTTAATGTGTCTATGTATGCCCACCAACCAACCAAATTTCTCAGGTAATCCAGTCAGATATTTGGTGGTAAAGAAGTGGCTAACCGGCTCACGAGCAGCCAATGGTCCCAGTGACATCATCAGTGAGGAGTAGCAGGGCTGCAGTGTGTGGAAAGTAAGAGAGAAAGCAACACTATTTGGAGTTGCTTGAACAGCAAATCAAAGGGGAATAGGAGTGGACATAATTTCCCTTTCTGAACAGTAATAACAAAAGAGCCTCTGGGGAGAGAGACGACGATGCAATTCCTCACAGGCTATCTTAGCTCCAGTAGCTCAGTGCTCGGTTAAAAAGTACAATTTAAATGATGTTTTCACTTCTTCCTCTGGCTCTACACGGAGGGTACAAAACATTAGAAACACCTGCTCTTTCCATGACATAGCTTTCACCTGAATTCACCTGGTCAGTCTATGATTCCTTATTGATGTCACCTGTTAAATCTACTTCAAATCAGTTTAGATGAAGGGGAGGAGACAGGTTAAAGAAGGATGCTTAAGCCTTGAGACATGGATTGTGTATGTGTGCCAGAGCATGGGCAAGACAAAAGATTTTGAACGGGGTATGGTAGTAGGTGCCAGGCACACCAGTTTGATTGTGTCAAGAACTGCTGGGTTTTTCATGTTCAACAGTTTCCCGTGTGTATCAAGAATGGTGGATTTGACACCGCATGGCAAAATAAATATTACTAAAAATAACTGATTCAAAATGTCTGTGGTACAAATTAAACTGGAAGCCAGCCGCACCAATGTGTCGGGTTCAGGCTGTGTCGCAGCCGGCCGCGACCGGGAGACCCATGAGGCGTCGTCCAGGTTAGGGGAGGGTTTGGCTGGCCAGGATGGCAGCTGGAAGCTGCCAACTGAAGTCAGTGTGCATGCGCCCAGTCCGCCACAAGGAGTTGCTAGAGCGCAATGGGACAAGGACATCCTGGCCGGGCCAAACCCTCCCCTAACCTAGATGACGCTGGGCCAATTGTGCAATGCCTCATGGGTCTCCCTGTCGCGGCCGGCTGTGACACAGACCTGGGATCGAACCCGGGTCTTTAGTGAGGCCTCTAACACTGTGATGCAGTGCCTTAGACCGCTGCGCCACTCGGGAGCCCCACTGTGTTTGATTTTGAATAGCCTAGTAACAGGGATTTTGATATATTTAATGAATAGGCTCCCACATTACCTTTAGCTACAGAATATCTCACCACAATGCATTGCCAGCTCCTCCTCTCTCTCCTTCATTCCTTTCTTGAGCGCGCAGAGAGAGGGGCTGTCAACAGTTTAATTAAATATGTTTTGTTGTGAAAACAAGTTACGATTGACATTCCAGAACAGATTTCACTTGTTTTCCCAAATGAACCACTGGGTAGCTGCAGGAACAGGGTTGGAGAGCCTATGGCATACAGAGGTTGGGTGGGCGGAATATCACCTGCCGCGCAGCGAGAGGCTGCAGGCTCAACAGTGGTTGATGCATAGAGTTGAAATACGTATCCTTATAAGCCCAGACATGTCCTGTCTGAAAGCAGAGTTTTGATGGTTGTCACTGAAAACAGGATCCCAGCTGCTACTATATTTATTTCTCAGCTGCTCATATTAAGCACAAGCTCCTCTATAAAACAGGAGTAGCCTACCCGGCATGATTGAAAAACAAACGGTGGGGAAATGGCCTCTATTCACTATTCCAGTGCATACGGATAACATGTTCCTGCCCCTATTTCTGCTCATTCGATAATTATTAGTAATGACAAATTAAATTGAGAATAGTCTGATGGGTGAAAATATTATGGCTTGATGAGAGAACAGTGTGTGCAGTCTGAGGAAAGGAGTGCAAGTCTTTTGTGTGACTTTCTCAAATCAATAGCCCCTAGTACAGCCCATGTACAGCACCAGTCAAAAGTTTGGACACACCTACTCATTCCAGGGTTTTTCTTTATTTATGTATTTAGAGAATGCCAAGAGTGTGCAAAGCTGTCATCAAGGCAAAGGGAATCTCAAATTTCAAATACATTTTGATTTGTTTAACACTTTTTTGGTTACTACATGATGCCATATGTGTTATTTCATAGTTTTGCTGTCTTCCCTATTATTCTACAATGTAGAAAATAGTTTTCAAAAATCCGAAAAAACCTTGAATGAGTAGGTGTGTCCAAACGTACTGTATGTTTTGATTTCTAAGACATTCTAAGGTTTGTATCATTCACAACTAAAGTCTCCAAATAACTCTAAATCTAGCGTAGAGGACCTGTTTCAAATGATCACTTTTACGCTCAACATAGTCACTTCATATGCATGTGCACTCGCTCTGGAATGGGAAAAATATCCTTTCTATTGTATTCAGTAAGTTCAATTATATTCTTCTTACTATAAAATCATATAATATAAAATAATGGCTTGGGACTTATAAGCATATGTTGTCTGCTAAATGAAAAAGCCTACAGCCGATGGCATGGCGCATAGCCAGATAACATACAGTAGGAAAACTCATATTGTGTTCTTCTGAAATACATGTTTCTTCATATCATAATGTTTCTTTAGACCTGCCTAAAATAAATCATGGATTCATTGTGATGGTGTACATTAAATGTATTTATTGTGATGGTGTATATTAAATGTATTTATTGTGATGGTGTATATTAAATGTATTTATTGTGATGGTGTATATTAAATGTATTTATTGTGATGGTGCATATTAAATGTATTTATTGTGATGGTGTATATTAAATGTATTTATTGTGATGGTGTATATTAAATGTATTTATTGTGATGGTGTATATTAAATGTATTTATTGTGATGGTGTATATTAAATGTATTTATTGTGATGGTGCATATTAAATGTATTTATTGTGATGGTGTATATTAAATGGATTTATTGTGATGGTGTATATTAAATGAATTTATTGTGATGGTGTCTATTAAATGGATTTATTGTGATGGTAGGTATTAAATGAATTTATTGTGATGGTGTATATTAAATGGATTTATTGTGATGGTGTATATTAAATGGATTTATTGTGATGGTGTACATTAAATGCATTTATTGTGATGGTGTATATTAAATGGATTTATTGTGATGGTGTGTATTAAATGAATTTATTGTGATGGTGTATATTAAATGGATTTATTGTGATGGTGTATATTAAATGGATTTATTGTGATGGTGTACATTAAATGCATTTATTGTGATGGTGTATATTAAATGGATTTATTGTGATGGTGTACATTAAATTTATTTATTGTGATGGTGTATATAAAATGGGTTTATTGTGATGGTGTATATTAAATTGATTTATTGTGATGGTGCATATTAAATGGATTTATTGTGATGGTGTATATTAAATGGATTTATTGTGATGGTGCATATTAAATGGATTTATTGTGATGGTGTGTATTAAATGGGTTTATTGTGATGGTGTATATTAAATGGATTTATTGTGATGGTGTATATTAAATGTATTTATTGTGATGGTGTACATTAAATGTATTTATTGTGATGTGTACATTAAATGGATTTATTGTGATGGTGTACATTAAATTTATTTATTAATGATGTGTACATTAAATGGATTTATTGTTATGGTGTACACTAAATGGATTTATTGTGATGGTGTGTATTAAATTGATTTATTGTGATGGTGTATATTAAATTGTGATGTGTATATTACATGGATTTATTGTGATGGTGTACATTAAATGGATTTATTGTGATGGTGTACATTAAATGGATTTATTGTGATGGTGCATATTAAATGGATTTATTGTGATGGTGTACATTACATGGATTTATTGTGATGGTGTGTATTAAATTGATTTATTGTGATGGTGTGTATTAAATTGATTTATTGTGATGGTGTACATTAAATTGATTTATTGTGATGGTGCATATTAAATGGATTTATTGTGATGGTGTACATTAAATGGATTTATTGTGATGGTGCATATTAAATTGATTTATTGTGATGGTGTGTATTAAATTGATTTATTGTGATGGTGTATATTAAATGGATTTATTGTGATGGTGTGTATTAAATGGATTTATTGTGATGGTGTGTATTAAATTGATTTATTGTGATGTGTGTATTAAATGGATTTATTGTGATGGTGCATATTAAATTGATTTATTGTGATTTTTTTTTTTTTACCGTTATTTTACCAGGTAAGTTGACTGAGAACACGTTCTCATTTGCAGCAACGACCTGGGGAATAGTTACAGGGGAGAGGAGGGGGATGAATGAGCCAATTGTAAACTGGGGATTATTAGGTGACCATGATGGTTTGAAGGCCAGATTGGGAATTTAGCCAGGACACCGGGGTTAACACCCCTACTCTTACGATAAGTGCCATGGGATCTTTAATGACCTCAGAGAGTCAGGACACCCGTTTAACGTCCCATCCGAAAGACGGCACCCTAAAGACGGCACAGTGTCCCCAATCACTGCCCTGGGGCATTGGGACATTTTTTAGACCAGAGAAAAGAGTGCCTCCTACTGGCCCTCCAACACCACTTCCAGCAGCATCTGGTCTCCCATCCAGGGACTGACCAGGACCAACCCTGCTTAGCTTCAGAAGCAAGCCAGCAGTGGTATGCAGGGTGGTATGTGATGGTGTGTATTAAATTGATTTATTGTGATGGTGTATATTAAATGGATTTATTGTGATGGTGCATTTTAAATGGATTTATTGTGATGGTGTGTATTAAATGGATTTATTGTGATGGTGTGTATTAAATGGATTTATTGTGATGGTGTGTATTAAATGGATTTATTGTGATGGTGTACATTAAATGGATTTATTGTGATGGTGTGTACTAAATGGATTTATTGTGATGGTGTACATTAAATGGATTTATTGTGATGGTGTGTATTAAATGGATTTATTGTGATGGTGTATATTAAATTGATTTATTGTGATGGTGTGTATTAAATGGATTTATTGTGATGGTGTGTATTAAATGGATTTATTGTGATGGTGTACATTAAATGGATTTATTGTGATGGTGTGTACTAAATGGATTTATTGTGATGGTGTACATTAAATGGATTTATTGTGATGGTGTGTATTAAATGGATTTATTGTGATGGTGTATATTAAATTGATTTATTGTGATGGTGTGTATTAAATGGATTTATTGTGATGGTGTGTATTAAATGGATTTATTGTGATGGTGTATATTTATTGGATTTATTTAAGTTTTTTAAATGTAGATGTTCCAAAGGCTCGCATCAGCGCTTGTATGCAGCTTGTATGTAGCTTGTATGCAGCTTGTATGTGTGGAGGCATGGAGATGCTAAACGTGTTAATGTTAATTAACAGTCAATTATCGTGAGACAAGTATGTATTTGCATGACAATAGCTGACAAAATGTCATGGCCGCCACAGATTTACCCACGCGCACACACACGCAAACTCACACAAGCACAGAGGCTGAGTCGCGAGCAGAAATCACGTATTGCTGCCGCAATTATTCCTAATTGTGGCCAATGATGCTGGTGCGTTTAAAATGGACGTCACGTTTCAGACTGATTTATTCCTCCCATTCTCACTTTCCTCAGTTGTTTTTTTTTAAGAGGAAAGGGGAATGAAGCTGGCTGACATTTGTCCGATATAAATATGACTTAACTAATCGAAATTAAATCATTAAACGTTCAATGAAACAAAATGAGAATAATTACTTTCTATTACTGTCAGAATATTCAGACTAGGTGGGAAGACATTGAGACTGTTTTGTCATTTAATATGACTGTGTGTATTTCAAATAGGAGGTGTTTGATTATAGTATAAACTGTTCCCACCACAATCATTCAAAAACATCTCAGAAATAAAAGAGCAACTGCAAAACAAAATAATTGTTATGGATCAACATGGCTCTACACGGAGCTATGGTCTCCGACGCCTCCATAACATTCACAAAAGGTTACAGATTCCAGATACAGTTGACGTTGGAAGTTTACATACACAGGTTGGAGTCATTAAAACTGTTTATTCAACCACTCCACAAATTTCTTGTTAATAAACTATAGTTTTGGCAAGTCGGTTAGGACATCTACTTTGTGCATGACACAAGTCATTGTTCCAACAATTGTTTACAGCCAGATTATTTCACTTATAATTCACTGTATCACAATTCCAGTGGGTCAGAAATGTACATACACTAAGTTGACTGTGCCTTCAAACAGCTTGGAAAATTCCAGAAAATTATGTCATGGCTTTAGAAGCTTCTGATAGGCTAATTGACATCATTTGAGTCAATTGGAGGTGTACCTGTGGATGTATTTCAAGGCCTACCTTCAAACTCAGTGCCTCTTTGCTTGACATCATGGGAAAATCAAAAGAAATCAGCCAAGACCTCAGAAAAAAATGGTAGACCTCCACAAGTCTGGTCCATCCTTGGGAGCAATTTCCAAACACCTGAAGGTACCAGGTTCATCTGTTCAAACAATAGTACGCAGGTATAAACACCATGGGATCCCGCAGCCGTCATACCGCTCAGGAAGGTGACGCATTCGGTCTCCTAGAGATTAATGTACTTTGGTGCGAAAAGTGCAAATCAATCCCAGAACAACAGCAAAGGGCCTTGTGAAGATGCTGGAGGAAACAGGTACAAAAGAATCTATATCCACAGTAAAACGAGTCCTATATCGACATAACCTGAAAGGCTGCTCAGCAAGCAAGAAGTCTCTGCTCCAAAACCGCCATAAAAAAGCCAGACTACGGTTTGCAACTGCACATGGGGACAAAGATCGTACTTTTTGGAGAAATGTCCTCTGGTCTGATGAAACAAAAATAGAACTGTTTGGCCATAATGACCATCGTTATGTTTGGAGGAAAAGGGGGGACGCTTGCAAGCCGAAGAACATCATCCCAACCGTGAAGCACGGGGTTGGCGGCAGCATCATGTTATGGGGCTGCTTTGCTGCAGGAGGGACTGGTGCACTTCACAAAATAGATGACATCATGAGGGAGGGAAATGACGTGGATATATTGAAGCAACATCTCAAAACATCATTCAGGAAGTTAAAGCTTGGTCGCAAATGGGTCTTCCAAATGGACAATGACACCAAGCATACTTCCAAAGTTGTGGCAAAATGGCTTAAGGACAATAAAGTCAAGGTATTGGAGTGGCCATCACAAAGCCCTGACCTCAATCCTATAGAAAATGTGTGGGCAGAACTGAAAAAGCGAGGAGGCCTATACACCTGACTCAGTTACACCAGCTCTGTCAGGAGGAATGGGCCAAAATTCACCCAATTTATTGTGGGAAGCTATCCGAAACGTTTGACCCAAGTTAAACAATTTAAAGGCAATGCTACCAAATACTAATTGAGTGTATGTAAACTTCTGACCCACTGGAAATGTGACGAAATAAATAAAAGCTGAAATAAATCATTCTCTCTACAGTTATTCTGACATTTCACATTCTTAAAATAAAGTGGCGATCCTAACTGACCTAAAACAGGGAATTTTTACTAGGATTAAATGTCAGGAATTGTGAAAAACTGAGTTTCAATGTATTTGGCTAAGAACATATTATTAATCTCATAGTTTTGTACTTCAGACACATTTGGCAAAGTTTACAAAAAAAAGTTTGAAGAAAACAGAAGTGGCAATTATTTAATTTCCCATGTTGAAAGTCTTGACAACAAACGCAACCGATATTGCCGCCTACCCCACACAACCCCTAACTCCTCCAAATAGACGAGCAGTCTTTGATACTTCGCTCAACAATACGGCTCCCTGCTTTCTATTCCACCCACCACTCCATAGCTAAATCACATAAACAACAAGCAGATGAAATCTAAAGTACCAACAACTGTAGCAGTATTCATATAGCCAGTGTTGTCTCCATTCATGTTTTCAGACAGACTCAGTGGTTAAGTGACCTTGGGGATTAGGCACGCCTGCTTCCCAAATGGTGCCCTATTTCCTAATATAGTAGCTCTGGTCAAAAGTAGTGCACTACATAGGGAATAGGGTGCCATTTTGGACAAAATACTCTGCTGGGATAGAAGACTGTTGGGACCCACTAAGGTGATATTAAAATAGACATTTAATACATTTACAAATGTATAACTTCTTTTAAAAAACGTAGCGAAAAAATAAATGAACATCTTTGAGGCTGAGGTTGCCAATTTTAAATATAAGAGTGAGTGGGGAGGATTTTGAAAAGGCTAAGATTTATATGGAATTCAGCTTTAATTCCACACCAACATATCTGTCACATCAATTACGGTCATAAGCTGAAATTAATGAAAGATGAATTACAGGTAGGAGAGAAAATATTGGAGCTTCATCATACTGTTAGTGGTGGTGGAATATTCTCCTCAGTTCATCCACAATGATTGATCAACAGGAACTAGCTGGATTTAGCTGTAGTTATTAGTATCTCAACTAGTATCTAAACCAATCGGCTCTACATTCCTAGAGACATGTAAATATCATATGAATTGGTCCTAACACTCAGCCCTGAGGACCACCAACTGCTCTATTTATAAAGGGCTGAGCTGCTGGCAGTCATTAAGAGTGTGCAGTCCACACAGGAATACCACAAGAGTGTGCTACTCAAGATGTCTGGGGCCATAATTACAGATCTCAGACCAGCCTCTGCTGGGTATAACCTCTGAGAATCACTCAGAACAGAACAGAAGAGAGAGCGAGCGAGACCAATGGGTAACAAACCACACTACTGTCTGTGACCGCAACAAGGTCAGATTTGAAAAGCTAAAGCTGTGCCAAAGCTCTCTAATCTCAGTTGAATCTTCCTGGGTGTCAGAGGGAGAGAGGAAGCTGCCAACACTGTTCCCTTCTCAGTTCTGACCACATGGGCCTTCAGTCTCCAGTACACAAACAGGCCCCTCTGTACACATCCAGCAGGCTCTCATTCACCACCACTGACTAGAAGGGGGGAAATGTATACTTTATGAGACCTGTATCAGTTTCCTGATCCTACACTACAGACATCTCTATATGACGCCACCTGGCTGTCCACATGACACTGTTCTGCGTCCTAAACAGCACCCTATTCCCTAATATAGTGCACTACTTTTGACCAGAGCCCTATGGGCCCTGATCAAAAGTATTGCACTGTGAAGAGGATAGTGTACAATTTGGAAAGCATGCATCTATACTGATGGGTAATTCATGATTAATCACTAGCTCGCTCCAGTCTGAGGAAACTTTACACATATCGCTAGTGATTAGAATCACAGTCTAAAGGTCCCTAAACTGATGTTTATTCATCAGCACCTGGCTTCTGCTTCTGCTGCCTGACCTGTCGAATCTCCTGAATCCCTTTCTGCTTGTTGCTGGGTGGAACAGGAACACTCACAGTCAAATAGGTGAACATGCACAGTCCGGGTGTCAGCTTTGTTAGTGGAGAAAGAGCCTCTGGTCCAAGGTGGCCACCCTAATTAAGGACTGACTATCCACCACCTGTACTCTGAGGGACCAGCCAGTTAGTAGATCAGGACAGAATGTAGTTGTCAGGCAACAGCTGTATCAGTCAGTTCATACAGCTTACCACCAGGGGGACTTGCCAGTGTGTGTGTTTGTGTGAGTATGTGTTTGTGTGCATGTGTGCGTGTGTGCGTGTGTGCGTGTGTCTGTGTCTGTGTCTGTGTCTGTGTGTGTGTGTGTGTGTGTGTGTGTGTGTGTGTGTGAATCTCATGAATAGTAATGCAGTTTGTATAAATATGTATACAGTATATTCTATTTATTTACTCCAGAGTGTTTGAGAGGGGAATGCTGTCAAGTTTCTCTAAGCATTATTCATCATTCCACCTGATTGGCTTTGTGATGTGTCTGACCTTACTGTGAAGGTTAATCAGCCAGAGGAGCTCTGCAAACAGAAAGGAGCTCAGCTAAAAGGGGAGGGAAACAGAGGGTTCTTCCCAAATGGCACCATATTCTCTCCATAGTGCACTACTTTTGACAAGGGCCCATTTGAAATAGGGTGTCATTTGAGATGACCACACAGAGAGGAGGTATGATGGTTTGGCTCCACTACAGGCTCCTGACCTGCTTCTGTTCCAACCAGGGAGAGATATTCTGTCCTTTTTGTTATATGCTGTGCTTACATATTTCATATGAAGTTCCGCAAGATTCAGACAATTAATTATTGTATCTATCTATTTCTTTAAATGATCCTCAGTGGAGATGATGGCACATCAGACCTCTTCATCTGGGTTGGAATCTGACCCGCTACTCTAGGGCTGTCTCCTCTCATTTAATTCTCTCTCTCTATCTTGTGTTGTACCTGTGATCGACCTGTCGGTCTTACCTGTGGTGTAGAAGGTGAGGAAGAAGAGGAGGCAGCCGGTGACCAGGTTACCGAGGAAGGTGACCACCCCGCAGGTGATGCCCTCGGGCACGGGGTACACGGTCTCGATCAAGAGCTCAAAGAAGATGGGTACACTACTGTTGATGAAGATGCCCAATACGATACAGGAGGTGTACAGGGTGGCTGATGGGAGGACAGAGGGGCGGAGGGTTAATTAATCAATGAATCAATCAGTAAATCGATCAAAAATCACATTGTATAAAGCAGAGGACAGGGAGTCAGGGTTAAATCCACAAATCAATTAAATGTGACTTATAAAGACCTTTTTACATCAACAGTTCACAGAGTGCATTAGATATGGCACTCTAACTAGTGTGAAATGACACTAGTCTAGCGAGACCGTGAGAACAGTGTCTCCATGAGAACAAATACCGGCCTCCGGGTTCCTCCAGGTATCAAAGATCACTCATAATGTCATTCCAGCTTAGTCAATGGTGGTTTAACAGTGGGTATTGGATAGGGAAAAAACCACAGGCAAAAACCCTGCTCTGCAGCCTGTCTGGGTCTTTTCATGAGATTGACTACATTTAGTTATTCTGAGGGCACAGCGGGATGTTTCTGTTCCAACGCAAGAGGCAAATTGTGTTAGTTAGTGCTGGCCAATGTGTATGTCAGTGGAGGCTCTTCAGAGGAGGAAGTGGAGGACCATTCTTCTCAGTGAATTTCATAAAAATAAAAGTGAAACATTAAAAAACATTATCCTTTTTTTAGATAAAACTATACTACATATATTCACATCACCAAATAATTTATTAAAACACACTGTTTTGCAATGAAGGTCTACAATAGCCTCAACAGCACTCTCTAGGGTAGCACCATGGTGTAGCCAAAGACAGCTAGTTTCTGTCGTCCTCCTTTTGTATACTTCAATACAAAACCTAGGAGGTTCATGGTTCTCTCCCCCTTCAATAGACTTACACAGTAATTATGACAACTTCCAGAGGACATCCTCCAACCTATCAGAGCTCTTGCAGCATGAATTGACATGTTGTCCAACCAGAGAATGAATCTTGTACTGAAAGCATAAGCTACAGCTAGCTAGCACCGCAGTGCATAAAATATGGTGAGTAGCTGACTCAAAGAGAAAGACAATAGTTGAACAGTTTTGAACAAAAGTTAAGGCAAAGCAGCAGAAGGAGAGAGAGAAAGCTAGCTATATCTTCTTTATAGTTTACCTATGGGCCTCGGTACGCCTATGTAGATATTCCATAAAAAGAAAATCAGACGTTTCCAGCAACAATAGTCATTTACAACATTAACAATGTCTACACTGTGTTTCTGATCAATTTGATGTTATTTTAATGCACAAAAAATGTGCTTTTCTTTCAAAAACAAGGCCATTTCTAAGTGACCCCAAACTTTTGAACGGTAGTGTGTGCGCGTGTGTCCATGCTTGTGTGCCTTGGCCACTGATCAAAGTCTCAGCTGCTCTGAGGCTGAGCCCTGGGGCCCTGGGGTGGGTGAGCAGATTAAGCCATCACCATGGAGCAGAGCATGTTTGTGTCCCAAATGGCACCCTATTCTCTATATAGTGTACTACTTTTGACCAGAACCCTATGGTGGTACACTATATAGGGAATAGGGTGCCATTTGGGATGCAAAGCATGGCTCTCAGTTTTCTCCACGGCCGTCTCCTTTATCACTGCAGATTGGGTCAAATCAACTCCCCATTACCCAGCACCGCTCTTAATCACACTGCTGTCTGTGAGGACCGAGCCAGCCAATCTGCCTTCCTGTCTGTCTGTCTGTCTGTCTGTCTGTCTGTCTGTCTGTCTGTCTGTCTGCCTGTCTGCCTGTCTGTCTGCCTGTCTGCCTGTCTGTCTGTTGCCACAGAGGAACTGAGGCGACACCACGGCACCGGCGACACAGGCATCAGTGAATATCCTCTCTGCCCTTTGTTCTACCACCCCCGTCCTGCTCTAATGACCGGCTGGTATCAAACACCGCTGCTCTGTTCCTCCACTACATCCGTCTCTCCCAGGTTGTAGCTAGTTGATCCCTTTATTACAGGCAGTAGAGGCAGTATGGCGCTGCTCCATGATAATATGTTAGTCCTCTTTATTAGAGGAAGTATGGTGCTGCTCCATGATAATATGTAAGTCCTCTTTATTAGAGGCAGTATGGCGCTGCTCCATGATAATATGTTAGTCCTCTTTATTAGAGGCAGTATGGCGCTGCTCCATGATAATATGTTAGTCCTCTTTATTAGAGGAAGTATGGCGCTGCTCTATGATAATATGTTAGTCCTCTTTATTAGAGGCAGTATGGCGCTGCTCCATGATAATATGTTAGTCCTCTTTATTAGAGGCAGTATGGCGCTGCTCCATGATAATATGTTAGTCCTCTTTATTAGAGGCAGTATGGCGCTGCTCCATGATAATATTTTAGTCCTCTTTATTAGAGGAAGTATGGCGCTGCTTCATGATAATATGTTAGTCCTCTTTATTAGAGGCAGTATGGCGCTGCTCCATGATAATATTTTAGTCCTCTTTATTAGAGGCAGTATGGCGCTGCTCCATGATAATATTTTAGTCCTCTTTATTAGAGGCAGTATGGCGCTGCTCCATGATAATATGTTAGTCCTCTTTATTAGAGGCAGTATGGCGCTGCTCCATGATAATATTTTAGTCCTCTTTATTAGAGGCAGTATGGCGCTGCTCCATGATAATATTTTAGTCCTCTTTATTAGAGGAAGTATGGCGCTGCTCCATGATAATATGTTAGTCCTCTTTATTAGAGGCAGTATGGCGCTGCTCCATGATAATATGTTAGTCCTCTTTATTAGAGGCAGTATGGCGCTGCTCCATGATAATATGTTAGTCCTCTTTATTAGAGGAAGTATGGCGCTGCTCTATGATAATATGTTAGTCCTCTTTATTAGAGGCAGTATGGCGCTGCTCCATGATAATATGTTAGTCCTCTTTATTAGAGGCAGTATGGCGCTGCTCCATGATAATATGTTAGTCCTCTTTATTAGAGGCAGTATGGCGCTGCTCCATGATAATATTTTAGTCCTCTTTATTAGAGGAAGTATGGCGCTGCTTCATGATAATATGTTAGTCCTCTTTATTAGAGGCAGTATGGCGCTGCTCCATGATAATATTTTAGTCCTCTTTATTAGAGGCAGTATGGCGCTGCTCCATGATAATATTTTAGTCCTCTTTATTAGAGGCAGTATGGCGCTGCTCCATGATAATATGTTAGTCCTCTTTATTAGAGGCAGTATGGCGCTGCTCCATGATAATATTTTAGTCCTCTTTATTAGAGGCAGTATGGCGCTGCTCCATGATAATATTTTAGTCCTCTTTATTAGAGGAAGTATGGCGCTGCTCCATGATAATATGTTAGTCCTCTTTATTAGAGGCAGTATGGCGCTGCTCCATGATAATATGTTAGTCCTCTTTATTAGAGGCAGTATGGCGCTGCTCCATGATAATATGTTAGTCCTCTTTATTAGAGGAAGTATGGCGCTGCTCCATGATAATATGTTAGTCCTCTTTATTAGAGCCAGTATGGCGCTGCTCCATGAAAATATGTTAGTCCTCTTTATTAGAGGCAGTATGGCGCTGCTCCATGATAATATGTTAGTACTCTTTATTAGAGGAAGTATGGCGCTGCTCCATGATAATATTTTAGTCCTCTTTTCTTAGGGCTGTTACGGTGACCGTATTACCGCCACACCGGCAGAGACGAGTCACGATGGCAGTCAAATTCCATGTGACCGTTTAGTCTCGGTAATTAGGCTTCTCCAAGCTCTGATGCTACTGCTGGTCATTAGTAACCTACCAAACGTGCTAACTGCCTGGTAGTCAGGACTCTATTGTCCCTCTAATCACTCTGACATCAATGCAAATGTGAATGAAACTCTAATCAAACACTTCATGAGAGCCCATGAGCTCATGTTGCGCAACATTTCTATAGGCTATACAATTGAGTGAGAAAACAGAGTGATGACCTCTATTAAAAAGAAGAGGATCCCACCAGCTTCTATAGAACTATATATATAGTTTTATTTCTCAACCCTCCTAATATTAAGCACATTGCTTCTCTTAACAACAGGAGTATAGCCTACCTGTCTGGCATGAAAATGAACCATGGGAAAAGCGTCCTCTATTCGCTATTTAAGTGCATAGATGACATGTATTTATGTAAAGACAAGATTAAATCAAGAATAGTCTGATGGGTGACAATATTAGCCTATCACTTGTGAATTATATATTTGCCGCTGGGAAATACGAGGCATTATCAAGTGCTTGTCAAACTGTGAGTGAGAGACTGATGAAGGTTGTACAGCCTGTGTAAAAACAAAGCAGAGCTCATGCATTTCATGCAACTATTTTCAAATCATCATTAGAGTCGCATCTTGCAGCCATTTAATATATTAGAAATCTAAACATATAGTCCAACATTTGTATCACAACTAACGTTACATAAATAACTCTAAATTATACATATAGGAGTACCTGTTTCTATGTTAACCGCTCAACACAGAATAGCCGTATGTGCGCGCTCCCTCAAATCCTTTGGAGAAAATATCCTTTCTATTTTATTCAGCTTTGTTACACTGTATTCTTCATACTATAAAATAATATACAATAATGCCACGGAATTATAAGCAATTCTTGTCTGCTAAATGAACTAGTGTAGCTCACAGCCATATGGCATAGCCAGATCAGGGCCTAACATACGGATACCTCTTCTGAAACAGACATACATTGGGACCTGATGCGTCTTCACTATTATTCTACAATGTAGAAAATAGGACAAATAAAGAAAAACCCTGGGTTGAGTAGGTGTGTCCAAACCTTTGACTGGTACTGTACATGAAGCTGCCTCATTACAGAAACAGCTACCTCACTCCTGCTCCTGTGAGCCATTCTGACTAGCACAAGCCAATGGCTACTTACTATACTAAGTCCATGTGTTCCTTCCTGAATCTAAAGGACAAGTCTGCTATTGAAGTATCCATTGTGGGTCTAGGATGCTCTGGGTGTACGCCAGTTGCACTGCCTACATGTAAAATGCTCACTTCCTGACATGGAAACCGTGCTCTACCAGGCCTACCTGCAGTGGAGGGTAGGTGTGTGAGCCTGGTTAGACAAGTGAGTGTGAACCAGGTGGAGGCCAGGGAAGCCCCAGCCATCATCAGGACCAGGATGAGCTTCAGCATGCCCCGGATAGAGTCTGCAAACCTGGGGAGAGACAGAGACCGAGTTAGTAAACCTGGAGCACACAGACAGAAACAATCAAAGGATTGTTTTAAACAACAACAAAACCAAACAACAACTCGTATAACCTGGCTTAACATGGCATGCTTCCAAACACAACTGTGTAAACATGTCTCAGATAGACTTATATGCCTCCATGTCACCATCCATTAAAGGAAGCAGACATGGTGACAGGAGAATGTAGCAGTCGCTGGGTTACAACTGGTGGCAGCTTACAGCCATACACCATGATATGAGCTGATGTAATTTAGATCACCAGTGACTGTGAAGCAAGCAGGCAGATATTTGATGTCTGTTCCTCTCCAGCCATTCAGACAAGCTGTCCAAACAAAGCCTCTTGTGTTTTAGCATTCCTCTCAGCATGTGTTGAACCTACCCTTGACAGGTTTACTCCTGTCCTCTGGGTATATTTGCCAGCACAGAACGCAGTGTTGGATTCGGAGAATATGAAATACACTTATTCATGTCACTGAGGGAGAGAGGGTAATGTATAACGTTTACATTATATCAGGATATGTTATTGTTAGCCAACAGGGATCCTCTGGGAGGAGAAGAGACACAGTCTGGTACCAGGCAACATGACAGCTGTGTGTTGAGTGCAGGGAAGCGATCAGAAGTGCCAGGCATTGATAAGGGGAGAGAGCCATGGATTAATGATGGAGGGGGGGGGGGGGGGGGTGGAGATCAGGTCAGGTCACGTTAGGGGAGAAATAAACGTTTATGGCCCGTATCACTTAGTGTCCTGCCTAGCAGTAAAGAATGATGTTTGTACAGATGTGTAGGAGGAGACTCAGCCTATGAGAAAGGGTTAAATATCAGTGCTTGTGTGAATATGTCTTTGTCTAATGCAGGTGTATTGATCCTCTGGGAGAATAAACTTGGTTTGAGCTTTCATCTTGTCCGTAGAGTTTTTACTCTGAGAATTAGAACCTAACAGCAGTAACTGCAACCTTTCAACATCGTACATATAGAAGCTGGTAGTGGAAAGACACTAATTGCCAATTGTTATGCTGTGCTTAGAAAAGATGCTTCAGAGAGTGTTCAACCTGACAATGAACTATTTATGGAAAGAAAACACAGGAAATGTTTAATAAGTATCACAGTCTCTCAGAGTTCAATAAAAGTGTAGTCAGGGAACATATGACAGAAATCAGTTTTGAGCAGCCTCTCAGCCAACACAACTGTTTAGTTTCAAACCATTTATTTTCAGTGAGTTCATTTTAGATTAGACATTCATAGATGCACTGCAGGCACGTGCATAGAAAGGGGTCAACTTGTGCCCTCCCACCTGCCATTTGCCCTTTTTTGGAGTGGGGGTACAGTTTTGCCATTGTTGTTTTGAACCCACTGCCCCCAAGTCATTGTGAAGTCATCAAGTTTTGTCACCCCACCATTACCCTTACCCTGTCCGTGGGTCTGCCCTGTACAGAGATTGTGTGCGCCCAGTATCCAAACATGCATGGCTTGAGCTTGGGAGATGCACTTACCGAACGTGTAGCAAGGTACCTACTTTACTTATCAACAATAGCCTACTGCTACAGCAGGATAACCCTTGATTTACATCATCAGCAATATTGGGTCTGGTTGGCTAAGGCAGAAAGACCCAACATCAACAACCCAACACAGGTAGTCTAGACTCTAGCCAATCACTATATACTAAAATACAGTTTGAGCACCTGCCCCCTGAAAGGTCTGTGCCTGGCCCTGATGCGCTGTCTGTGTGTGGATCATATCTGTCACTGTTTTAACATATCACCCCCACAGTGTTCTGTCTGACTGAAGAATACATCTAGGATCTACTTTCTATTCATTAATGGACTGAGAAGCATAACAGAGTTATGTACACTACTTATTGGAAGTGTACACGTTACATGAATGCTGGACCCTGGAGGTGGGTGCTTTGGTAGGGACAGCAAAGCACTGCCCAACCAAGTCTGCTACCTTTTCCCTGACCAAAGCCCTTAGCTCCTACCCATCTGACACTAGCTCCTCTCTCCCCTCAGCTGACAAGACAGGAGCATAAACCTATCTTGTTGTGAGGTAATGTCTCAACTAAAAGCACATAAATTACAGTTGTGTCAGATTTATTGGCATGAAGATAGTGAGGCTTGAATATTCTGTAGCATCACATTCTCCTCTGGCTAACCTCAGAAATAATTCAATTCTTATTCCATCTGATATGATCATTACCAGGTCGATTTGTCTCTATTCTGATCTCAGACAAGGTACCCAGACAAGGTACCTACTGAATGACCAAACCAGTCAAACATGTTACATTTTTCATAATTTAGCAGATGCTCTTATCCAGAGCGACTTATAATAGTGAGTGCATACATTTTCATATTGGTCCCCCGTGGGAATCAAACCCACAACCCTGGTGATGCAAGCACCATGCTTGACCAACTGAGCCACACAGGACCACGTAATGATATCACCAAGCGACAATGGCCATCACTAGCCCCAAAAAATATGCCAAATTCAGTGACTTTAGTTACTCATTTTAAATCTCTTGTTTATCGAAACATAAATACATGATCATTTTCCAAGTCTTTAATGTGAGAGTGTGGGTAAAAACTCTCCCTTCCCCTCCCCCCTACCTTCTTCTCCCCCCTTCCTCTGTTAATTCAATTGAATGGCTTTATTGGCATGGGAAACATACAGTTGAAGTCGGAAGTTTACAGACACCTTAGCCAAATACATTTCAACTCAGTTTTTCACAATTCTTGACATTTAACCCTACTAAAAATTCTCTGTCTTAGGTCAGTTAGGATCACCACTTTATTTTAAGAATGTGAAATGTCAGAATAATAGTACAGAGAATGATTTATTTCAGCTTTAATTTCTTTCATCACATTCCCAGTGGGTCAGAAGTTTACGTACACTCAATTAGTATTTGGTAGCATTGCCTTTAAATTGTTTAACTTGGGTCAAACGTTTTGGGTAGCCTTCCACAGGCTTCCCACAATAAGTTGGGTGAATGTTGGCCCAGTCCTCCTGACAGAGCTGGTTTAACTGAGTCAGGTTTGTAGGTCTCCTTGCTCGCACACGCTTTTTCAGTTCTGCCCACAAATTTTCTATAGGATTGAGGTCAGGGCTTTGTGATGGCCACTCCAATACCTTTACTTTATTGTCCTGCCATTTTGCCACAACTTTGGAAGTATGCTTGGGGTCATTGTCCACTTGGAAGACCCATTTGCGACTAAGCTTTAACTTCCTGACTGATGCATTGAGATGTTGCTTCCTTTTGGGTTATGTCGATATAGGACTCGTTTTACTGTGGATATAGATATTTTTGTACATGTTTCCTCCAGCATCTTCACAAGGTCCTTTGCTGTTGTTCTGGGATTGATTTGCACTTTTCGCACCAAAGTATGTTAATCTCAAGGAGACAGAACGCGTCTTCTTCCTGAGCGGTATGACGGATGCGTGGTCCCATGGTGTTTTTACTTGCGCACTATTGTTTGTACAGATGAACGTGGTACCTTCAGGCATTTGGAAATTGCTCCCAAGGATGAACCAGACTTGTGGAAGTCTACAAGGTCTTGGCTGATATCTTTTGATTTTCCTATGATGTCAAGCAAAGAAGCATTGAGTTTGAAGATAGGCCTTGAAATACATCCACAGGTACACCTCCAATTGACTCAAATTATGTCAATTTGCCTATCAGAAGATTCTAAAGCCATGACATAATTTTCTGGAATTTTCCAAGCTGTTTAAAAGGCACAGTCAACTTAGTGTATGTACAATTCTGACCCACTGGAATTGTGATACAGTGAATTACAAGTGAAATAATCTGTCTGTAAACAATTGTTGGAAAAATGACTTGTGTCATGCACATAGTAGATGTCCTAACCGACTTGCCAAAACTATAGTTTGCTAACAAGAAATTTGCGGAGTGGTGGTTGAAAAATGAGTTTTAATGACTCCAACCTGTGTATGTAAACTTCCGACTTCAACTGTATGTTAACATTCCCAGAGCAAGTGAAATAGTTAATAAACAAAAGTGAAATAAACAATAAAAAATTTACAGTAAACATTACAAACAAAAATTTCAAAAGAACAAAGACATTTCTCTCTCTCTCCCCCTTTTATTTGGGAGCATGTGTGTGTGTGTGTGCGTGTGTGTTGGGGAGTGTTTGTTTGGCTATCACAAAGCGCATCCTATGAAGCAAACTACTTAGTACCAGGCACGACTCCAACACCAACATTAAGTTTGCTGATGACATAACAGCGGTAGGCCTGATCACCGACAACAACGAGACAAGCCATAGGGAGGTCAGAGACCTGACCATGTGGTGCAAGGACAATAACCTCTCCCTCAACGTGTCCAAGACAAAGGAGATGATTGTGGACTACAGGAAAAGGAGGACCGAGCAGTCCCCATTCAAATCGACGGAGCTGTAGTGGAGCAGGACTAGCTTCAAGTTCCTTGGCGTCCACATCACCAACAAACTAACATGGTCCAAGCACACCAGGACAGTCGTGAAACATATTCCCCCTCAGGAGTCTGAAAAGATTTGGCATGGGTCCTCAGAAGGTTCTACAGCTGCACCAAGGACAGCATCCTGACGGGTTGCATCACTGCCTGGTATGGCAACAACTCGGCTTCTGACCGCAAGGCACTAGCATCTTGCCATCCAGGACCTCTATACCAGGGGGTGTCAGAGGAAGGCCCTAAAAATTGTCTAAGACACCAGCCACCCTAGTAATCGACTGTTCTCTCTGCTACCGCATGGCTAGCGGTACCGGAGCGCCAAGTCGAGGTTCAAAAGGCTTCTTAAAACCTCTTGACGCTAGGGGTCAGATTTTTTACTTTAAAAAAAAAATAACGTTCCCAAGGTAAACGGACTATTTCTCAGGTCCAGATCGTAGAATGTGCATATCATTTACAGATTAGGATAGAAAACACTCCACAGTTTCCAAAACTGTCAAAATATTGTCTGTGAGTATATCAAAACTGATTCTGCAGGCAAAAACCTGAGGAAATCTAACCCGGAAGTGATAAAAAAAAAAAGAGGGAAATCTGTGTTTCCTTGCCCGTCTTTCTTCCATTTAAAGGGGTATCAACCAGATTCCTTTTCCAATGGCTTCCTCAGGCTGTGACCAGGCTTTAGACATAGTTTCAGGCTTTTATTTTGAAAAATGAGCGAGATTTTTCAAAACGAGTCAGGTGTTCTTTGATTAGTTCCTGCGCGCGAGAGGGGTAGCTCTCCATTTTCTTTCTCTTTTTTATTGAATAGGTTACGGTCCGGTTGAAATATTATCGATTATGTTTGTAAAAAACAACCTGAGGCTTGATTATAAAAAACATTTGACATGTTTCTACGAACATTACGGATACGGTTTTCTGAACATAACGCGCAACCCAAATGGCGTTTATTTGTTATAAAAGTAATATTTATTGAACAAAAATAACATTTATTGTGTAACTGGGAGTCTCGTGAGTGCCAACATCCGAAGATTATCAAAGTTAAGCGATTAATTGTATTGCTTTTCTGACTTTCGTGACCATGCTAATTTGGGGCTAGCTGTTCTAGCATTGATTGATACACTCACAAAAGCTTGGATTGCTTTCACTGCAAAGCATATTTTCAAAATCTGACACGATAGGTGGATTAACAACAAGCTAAGCTGTGTTTTGGTATATTTCACTTGTGATTGCATGATTATAAATATTTTAGCAATATTTTGCGCCCTGCAATTCAGCGGTTGTTTAGGAAAGTGATCCCGCTAACGGGATCCGTAGCGCAGAGAAGGCTTCTTAACAGCTTCTACCCCCAAGCCATAAGACCCCACCCTCTTCTCATTGCAAGCTGCTCTCTGATGTTTGTGTGACGTAAGGTGAGGCGTTCAGGCACAGGAGGGTGTGTGTGTGTGTGTGTTAATGTGTGCTCTGTAATGTAACTCAGCAGTTCCATCAACAGAAAACCAGTAGGCAAATGATCATTAATGGTGTCAGCAAGGATCCAGCGCTAGGTAACCGGGGAATCTGTTACTGCGCTTCCCAAACACATCACCCATCATAGCAACACTCATCACCAATTACGGCAACGCGCACACACACACACACACACACACACACACACACACACACACACACACACACACACACACACACACACACACACACACACACAACCTCCCATAGCTAACCCTCAACAGATGGCCAATTTAGCCAGACGTGAGGAGGAAGCCAATCAACTGCGTGACAGAGACTCATTAATGAGTTAGTTCTCCCCTTACAGGGGGGCAAAAAAGTATTGTCAGCCACCAATTGTGCAAGTTCTCCCACTTAAAAAGATGAGAGAGGCCTGTAATTTTCATCATAGGTACACTTCAACTATGACAGACCAAATGAGAAAAGAATTCCAGAAAATCACATTGTAGGATTTTTAATGAATTTATTTGCAAATTATGGAGGAAAATAAGTATTTGGTCACCTACAAACAAGCAAGATTTCTGGCTCTCACAGACCTGTAACTTCTTCTTTAAGAGGCTCCTCTGTCCTCCACTCGTTACCTGTATTAATGGCACCTGTTTGAACTTGTTATCAGTATAAAAGACACCTGTCCACAACCTCAAACAGTCACACTCCAAACTCCACTATGGCCAAGACCAAAGAGCTGTCAAAGGACACCAGAAACAAAATTGTAGACCTGCACCAGGCTGGGAAGACTGAATCTGCAATAGGTAAGCAGCTTGGTTTGAAGAAATCAACTGTGGGAGCAATTATTAGGAAATGGAAGACATACAAGACCACTGATAATCTCCCTCGATCTGGGGCTCCACGCAAGATCTCACCCCGTGGGGTCAAAATGATCACAAGAACGGTGAGCAAAAATCCCAGAACCACACAGGATTTTAGTGAATGACCTGCAGAGAGCTGGGACCAAAGTAACAGAGCCTACCATCAGTAACACACTACGCCGCCAGGGACTCAAATCCTGCAGTGCCAGACGTGTCCCCGTGCTTAAGCCAGTACATGTCCAGGCCCGTCTGAAGTTTGCTAGAGAGCATTTGGATGATCCAGAAGAAGATTGGGACAATGTCATATGGTCAGATGAAACCAAAATAGAACTTTTTGGTAAAAACTCAACTCGTCGTGTTTGGAGGACAAAGAATGCTGAGTTGCATCCAAAGAACACCATACCTACTGTGAAGCATAGGGGTGGAAACATCATGCTTTGGGGCTGTTTTTCTGCAATGGGACCAAGACGACTGATCCGTGTAAAGGAAAGAATGAATGGGGCCATGTATCGTGAGATTTTGAGTGAAAACCTCCTTCTATCAGCAAGGGCATTGAAGATGAAACGTGGCTGGGTCTTTCAGCATGACAATGATCCCAAACACACCGCCCGGGCAACGAAGGAGTGGCTTCGTATGAAGCATTTCAAGGTCCTGGTGTGGCCTTGCCAGTCTCCAGATCTCAACCCCATAGAAAATCTTTGGAGGGAGTTGAAAGTCCGTGTTGCCCAGCAACAGCCCCAAAACATCACTGCTCTAGAGGAGATCTGCATGGAGGAATGGGCCAAAATACCAGCAACAGTGTGTGAAAACCTATGTGAAGACTTACAGAAAACGTTTGACCTCTGTCATTGCCAACAAAGGGTATATAACAAAGTACTGAGATAAACTTTTGTTATTGACCAAATACTTATTTTCCACCATAATTTGCAAATAAATTCATTAAAAATCCTACAATGTGATTTTCTGGAATTTTTTTTCTCATTTTGTCTGTCATAGTTGAAGTGTACCTATGATGAAAATTACAGGCCTCTCTCATCTTTTTGAGTGGGAGAACTTGCACAATTGGTGGCTGACTAAATACTTTTTTGCCCCACTGTATGTTCCGTTTTTGTTTCTCTCCTACAATGCAAATCTAGAACTCTGTTTCAACTTTCTGTTGCATATGTAACCAGAGGTTGCAAACAGAAGCAAACCTTACCCAAACCTCATTAAACCTGGTTCTATACCAAACAAATAACATATTTGAGTAAGTTTGCAACAGCAGGAAAATAATTAATGAATGAACATTTTTGTAGGGGCTGATAATTTTTTTCATTCAAAGTTGGAATTACAAACTTCAGAAAATGTTAAAACCTCAAATACACTACAAGTTTTACATTTCCTGCAACAGGGTGATCAAATGAAGATGTGTAGATCCACTCCAGTCCACTCCAGCCTATACCAAGAACAGAATACTTCCATGAATCAATAGTGTAGAGTCATGGTCTAATTTTCCTAATTACAGCGCAGTGAGACGTTGGCCCTGCCTGGAAGTGCTGATTGGGCCGGGCGATGAATATATATCTTTCAGCTAGACGACTGATCCCTTCCTTCTGCATAGTCCACAGTTTGGGGCCTAGGGTGTGTGGCTCTATCCACCAGCTACACGGACATGACCTACTGCATTACCATTCACTCATTCACCTCCCTCCGTCTATCACAACCATGCACTTAATACATTGAGATTGAGAGAGAGACAGAGACAGAGAGAGAGCGGTGGAGGAAAAGAGTGGAGCTAAGGTGTTTGAGTGTACATCCCAAATTGCACCCTTTCCCCTATGTAGTGCACAAGTTTTGACCAGGACTCATAGGCATTTGGGATACAGACTGAGACTCCTACCTCCACCCCTCCAAAAAAAAAAAATCCTCACATCCTCTGCCTCTTAAAAACAACCTGGGGAAGCATTTTTCATTATTGATATCACTAAACCGAAATGTTACAAGAAGGTGAGAGAACCAGACTGGACTGCAAAAAAGCAGAGAGAGTCCAGGGACAGAGTAGTACACCCGTTTATTCCGGTGAACATATTCTTGTAAACAAATTCATGTGAACATATTCCTGTGAACATGCTTAGCAATGGTTTCTAGTTGCTAATCTTGTTGACAGGCCTTGGAGGCAGAGCCAAAGCTATTACGACCAAACATGGTCCATATATTTTCATGCATACTTAATCTGACGATACTAAACGAGTGTATGATTATCCTCTAATTTGACGGCTCACCAGGTCCAGGGAGATCATTTAGGGCTGAATTTATGAGACAAGCCTATTACTAGGAGGATTTCTCCTCACACTCCGCTGGACACAGCTAGCTGTTTGTAGTCTGGCACAGTACAAGCACAGCCTAACTGCAGACAAGAGTGGGCCTACTGTAGACAGCATCTAGGGGCCAGATTCAGACTGGACGAGGCCTACTGTAGACAGCATCTAGGGGCCAGATTCAGACTGGACGAGGCCTACTGTAAACAGCATCTAGGGGCCAGATTCAGACTGGACGAGGCCTACTGTAAACAGCATCTAGGGGCCAGATTCAGACTGGACGAGGCCTACTGTAGACAGCATCTAGGGGCCAGATTCAGACTGGACGAGGCCTACTGTAGACAACATCTAGGGGCCAGATTCAGACTGGACGAGGCCTACTGTAGACAACATCTAGGGGCCTGATTCAGACTGGACGAGGCCTACTGTAAACAGCATCTAGGGGCCAGATTCAGACTGGACGAGGCCTACTGTAAACAGCATCTAGGGGCCAGATTCAGACTGGACGAGGCCTACTGTAGACAGCATCTAGGGGCCTGATTCAGACTGTACTAGGCCTACTGTAGTACAGCCTCTTTTATCCAGATTCAGACTGGACGAGGCCTACTGTAGACAGCATCTAGGGGCCAGATTCAGACAGGACGAGGCCTACTTTAGACAGTATCTAGAGGCTAGATTCAGACTGGACGAGGCCTACTGTAAACAGCATCTAGAGGCTAGATTCAGACTGGACGAGGCCTACTGTAGACAGCATCTAGAGGCTAGATTCAGACTGGACGAGGCCTACTGTAGACAGCATCTAGGGGCCTGATTCAGACTGTACTAGGCCTACTGTAGTACAGCCTCTTTTATCCAAAATCAGACTGGACGAGGCCTACTGTTGACAACATCTAGGGGCAAGATTCAGACTGGACGAGGCCTACTGTAGACAGCATCTAGGGGCCAGATTCAGACAGGACGAGGCCTACTTTAGACAGCATCTAGAGGCTAGATTCAGACTGGACGAGGCCTACTGTAGACAGCATCTAGGGGCCAGATTCAGACTGGACGAGGCCTATTGTAGACAACATCTAGGGGCTAGATTCAGACTGGACGAGGCCTACTGTAGACAACATCCAGGGGTCAGATTTAGACTGGACGAGGCCTACTGTAGACAGCATCTAGGGGCCAGATTCAGACTGGACGAGGCCTACTTTAGACAGCATCTAGGGGCCAGATTCAGACTAGACATGGCATACTGTAGACAACAGCTAGGGGCCAGATTCAGACTGGACGAGGCCTACTGTAAACAGCATCTAGGGGCCAGATTCAGACTGGACGAGGCCTACTTTAGACAGCATCTAGGGGCCAGATTCAGACTAGACATGGCCTACTGTAGACAACATCTAGGGGCCAGATTCAGACTGGACGAGGCCTACTGTAGACAGCATCTAGGGGCCAGATTCAGACAGGATGAGGCCTACTTTAGACAGTATCTAGAGGCTAGATTCAGACTGGACGAGCCCTACTGTAGACAGCATCTAGAGGCTAGATTCAGACTGGACGAGGCCTACTGTAGACAGTATCTAGAGGCCTGATTCACAATTGAGATAAGCATACTCAACTTAGACATTCACGTAAATCCTTCAATGATTTCAACAGGAGACTTTTGAGGAATTTGAATTAAGCCTGTGGATCATAAGCCATAATACCACCGTGAGCCTTTTAGGACATCGCATATTTTGCATCTTCTCAGGCCATCATATTCTGACAGTCTATAACAATAGCAGTCCAACATTATCACATTACGATAGCATGTTGGAGGCAGACAGTAAAGTCACACTACAATGTTAAACCACAATGAAAATGATCTGCTGTTTCTGTTGCTTACCTGGCCATGGCCACTCCAAATACACAGCCGCCCACGACGGACCAGAACCCAATCCAGCCAGCATCCACCTGTAGAGAGAGAGGGGGAGAATTTGAATAATTTAACTTTAGCTGATAGACTTGGTTTCTATCATAATCACTCCTCTTTCACCCCAGCTGCAAAACTAACCCTGATTCAGATGACCATCCTACCCATGTTAGATTATGGAGACATCATTTATAGATCGGCAGGTGAGGGTGCTCTCGAGTGGCTAGATGTTCTTTACCATTCGGCCATCAGATTTGCCACCAATGCTCCTTATAGGACACATCACTGCACTCTATACTCCTCTGTAAACTGGTCATCTCTGTATACCCATCGGAAGACCCACTGGTTGATGCTTATTTATAAAACCCACTTAGGCCTCACTCCCCCCTATCTGAGATATCTACTGCAGCCCTCATCCTCCACATACAACACCCGTTCTGCAAGTCACATTCTGTTAAAGGTCCCCAAAGCACACATCCCTGGATCGCTCGTCTTTTCAGTTCGCTGCAGCTAGCGACTGGAACGAGCTGCAACAAACACTCAAACTGGATAGTTTTATCCCAGTCTCTTCATTCAAATACTCAATCATGGACACTCTTACTGACAGTTGTGGTTGGTTTGTGTGATGTATTGTTGTCTCTACCTTCTTGCCCTTTGTGCTGTTGTCTGTGCCCAATGTTTGTACCATGTTTTGTGCTGCTACCATGTCGTGCTGCTGCCATGTTGTGCTGCTACCATGCTGTGTTGTCATGTGTTTCTGCCTTGTTATGTTGTTGTCTTAGGACTCTCTAATGTAGTGTTGTCTCTCTTGTCGTGATGTGCGTTTTCTCCTAGATTTTTTTATTTTTCATCCCAGCCCCCGTCCCAGCAGGAGGCCTTTTGCCTTTTGGTAGGTCGTCATTGTAAATAAGAATTTGTTCTTAACTGACTTGCCTATTTAAATAAAATGTTAAATGCAATTTTAAAAATCAACAGAGCATAATGGTCCCTGAAGACAATAGAGAGATTGAGATCGAGAGAGAAAGAGAGCGAGAGAGAGGGGGAAGAAAGAATTAGAGGAGAGAGAGATTCCGTTATTATTCCATGTTCAATATGCCATACACGGCTCAGAGGACCTAGGGTAGACAGACAGCAGGCTCAGAGTGTCTGAAGACCGTGGAAACCTGTCAATCAAACCCAAGGTAAATTGAAGCCCTGTATTCTGAAAGTGGAATCGGAGTCAATGGAAACAGCGGGTGATGTCAGCATGATGTTTCATCACAGACAAATGCCTGCTCTGACAGATAGAGACGGAGAAGAGAGGACAGACGTCATGACCATGGTCGTGTTCAGTAGAGCGAAAACAGAGTGAAACAGAGAGACACTACCTCAACTTGTCCAATACGAAGAGCAAAAAAGTTTTGCTACGGTGTTCTCCCCTGAACTAGACCCAGGGCCTACTGTTGCAGAATCAGTATGAGAGGCTGACTACATCACAGATGGAGGCCAATGAGTCATACACACACACACACACACACACACACACACACACACACACACACACACACACACACACACACACACACACACACACACACACACACACACACACACACGTCTCCGGTAGGTAGCAGGTAAATAAAGTAGGCTTCAAATCAGTGTCTGACTTCCAAGCCGAAGACTGCCAATGAAAGTGTGCTGCGGTTCACATCAATCTACCTGAAGCTTTCCCACTCAGGTGGGAAAAAGAGGAGCAACATAGAGATGGCCAGATGTGAGAGTCAACAAGACGAGACCAGAACGTGCAGAAGAGGTCTAGAGGCCATTTCTAAACATTCTAGTAAAGGTACAATGGTTCTTGAGATCACGTTAATGCTCACATCAATTTGAGAACTTGAACGCAAATCATTCTGTAAGCTATTTGAGTGTCAAAGAAGAAATCATTGCGTTTTGTGTGTGTGTGGTTAATTAACTGAAATATGCTCAGTGCTAGCTGCACCTGTACAGGCCTGATTTGTGCCGTGCTCAGCTTAATTATGCGTGTTGTTACTACTGTGTCAATAACCAGGAAATGCTTGCCGTTGTCATGCCGACATTTTGTACACTGTGGAAGCCAAGGCTTCAGGTTCCTGGCACATTCCCTTATTTGTTTTTCTGTTATTCTCTCTTGTTACTAAGCCTTTTAAGACAGTTATCATGACACTGTGGGTTTAGCACAACATGATGGCATTGCAATGCGAATTCATTCAGGGGTAACCACAGACAGCATCAAAAGACACAATGGAAGTTCCAGTTGGTACACTGTTTGTCTGTCTGGAGGCATAACCAACCACCACCCGGACTGGACCCATATTCATAAAGCATCTAAGAGTAGGAGTTTTGATCTAGGATACATTATTAATTAAAAGGCAAAACTGATCCTAGATTAGCATTCCTACTCTGAAATGCCCAGCGGTTACACTACACTGTCTGGAGGCAGCAGAATTAAAGGAGACATTTTATACAAACAAACCTCTCTTTATGTAAATTACATGTTATAGAAATGTCTAGAAACCTTTTTCGTGATTTTCCATGAGTTTGATAAACTTACCCCAGACAGCAAATCACTTCCTTATCCCCGTTGTGTAGTATGGGGGCACCGAAAAACAAAAACACCCAAATATATCCTTTTAGAAACGGCAAAGCTCTCAGTATAGTGATACAGGTCTTTAGATTCTGTACACATGAAATTGTGTCATTCCAAACTTTATCTGCAACGTTATTTTCCATTTTGTAGCCCAGGAAAAGTACCAGGAGTTCACAACAGTGACTTTCCCAGGTCAGAAAGATTGTCTGTAATCAGAAAGCTGATGTGTTCTCAGGTGAAGTATTAACCTTCAGAGGGGTTTTCTGCGTAACGACTTAATGGCCACCCTCCATTAACGGACCAATTAGATATGAGTGATTAACGCAGGGTGGGACCTTGTTCTTAATTAAAGCGATGCTAATTGCGTACAGTGACACAGAGACACTTAGCTACGTGCTTCAGGACACTGTCTGGTCCAGCACTGGGCTGGGTGTCTGAAGGGAGGAAGGGTTCAAGCACTCCACCCAGTACTAAGTTTCAGCTACAGCCACTTGCCCAGTCCCATCCATCCATCCCAAACCCCAGCCCCCCCATCCTTATCCCCAGCCCCTAGATGCTGCTGCAAGGTCCTCTACCCAGCCCAATCCCCTCAACCTGTTCCCATCCCCTTCAACCTGTCCCCATCCCCCTCAACCTGTCCCCAGCTCCATCCCACTCAACCTAGCCCCATCCCACTCAACCTAGCCCCATCCCACTCAACCTAGCCCCATCCCACTCAACCTAGCCCCATCCCACTCAACCTGTCCCCTCCCCATCCCCCCAACCTGTCCCAATCCCCCTCAACCTGTCCCCAGCTCCATCCCCTTCAACCTGTCCTTTGCCCCATCCACCTACCTCAATCTGTCCTCTGCCCCACCCCCCTCAACCTGTCCCCATCCCCCTCCTCCTCAACCTGTCCCCATCCCCCTCCCCCTCAACCTGTCTCCAGCCCCCTCAACCTGTCCCCAGCTCCATCCTCCTCAACCTGTCCTCTACCCAATCCACCTCAACCTGTCCCCATCCCCCTCCCCCTCAACCTGTCTCCAGCCCCCTCAACCTGTCCCCAGCTCCATCCCCCTCAACCTGTCCTCTACCCCATCCACCTCTACCTGTCCCCATCCCCCTCCTCCTCAACCTGTCCCCAGCCCCCTCAACCTGTCTCCAGCCCCCTCAACCTGTCCCCAGCTCCATCCCCCTCAACCTGTCCCCATCCACCTCATCCTCCCTTTCCCTAGCCCCATCCACCTCAACCCTCCCTCACCCCATCCATCTTAACCCTCCCCAGTCCCCTCAAACCTCCCCAGCCCCATCCACTTCAAACCTCCCCCTCCCCAGCCCCCTCAAACCTCCCCAGCCCCAGCCCCATCCACCTCATCCTCCACCCTCCCCAGCCCCATCCACCTCAACCCTCCCCAGCATACTATTTTCCCATGATAGGTCAGCAGCTGCTGCACCAAGCCATACTTGTCTCTGTGCTAAAATGTCTTATTTATAGGATCAATTCCCTGTCCATATAAATGGCACCATATTCCCTACATAGGGCTTTTGTCAAAAGTAGTGCACTATGGGCCCTGGCCAAATGTAGTGCACAGTATAGGGAATAGGGTGCCATTTGGGATGCAAACAATGTGTCAGGGGTAGTGGGTCATTGGGAGTGGGTGTTCTGGGAAAGACAGGATGATGCAAAAAGAGAGGAAGAAAAACAAAGTGGTCACCTTATCAGGGAAAGAAAGAAAAAGAAAGTCTCTGACTGCTTTGTCTACAGACACACAGACACACTGTGAAGACTGGCAGATTGAAAACAGTATTTGATATCTGCAGAACATAGCCTGTTAAATGAGAACAGCAGAGACCAGCACAGCCCCTGCAGTGGCTGGAGTGACACGGCAGCACTAACATTGGCAAGTGGCATTTGATTGGAGAAGTGGAGAGCAGCTGAGAGGTGATTGGGAGGCAGTGAAGGGGGGCGAGGGGCTAAAGCAGCACCTCTATATCGATCGCCTCGCTGCAGAGAGAGAGAAAGAGAGCTCTGTCTGGTATGACAGTGGGACCACACAGCGTGTAGCATAGAGAAGACTGGCAAATGAACCATCCATAAGAGGGATAGAGGGTGTGTGTGTGCGTGTGTGTGTGTGTGTGTGTGTGTCTGTGTACCGCATCACTCACTTTGCTTGCACTGTTATCCTCTTGATCCCTGACCTAAATAGGTTCCGTATGTGTGTCAGACAGTCACAGCTATAGAGCTATCATTTCACACCTCATATCTACCCTCACTGTATTATTTTCAATGAATCTCCTGATAGCGTCTTATCAGAATAAGGTCATGGTTTGTTGGTTCCAAGACTGACGTGCACCTTGCAGGTTGTAGCGTATCGAAAGTTACCGTAGTGTATGAGGTTTGCAGCTCCCAAGCTGTATAGAAAGTTACAGTAGTGTATGATGTTTGAAACTTTGAAATCAACAGCTAACATAACACATCCTTAAAGTCTGAAACATGACCCAGCCAAGCTGTACTGCTTCTTGACACAATGCCCGCTTAACCCAGAAGCCAGCTGCACCAATGTGTCGGAGGGAACACCGTACACCTGGCGACCGTGTTCGCATGCATACGCCCGGCCCGCACAGGAGTCGCTAGAGCGCGGGACAAGGAAATCTCGGCTTGCCAAACCCTCTCCTAACCCAGACGACTCTGGGCCAATTGTGCGCCGCCTCATGGGTCTCCCAGTCACGGCCAGCTGTGACACAACCTGGGATCAAACCCGGGTCTGTAGTGACGCTTCAAGTGCCTTAGATCGCTGCACCACTCGTGCAGCTCCTGCAAATTGATTTGAACAAACAATTGGTCCCCCCAAAAAATGCGTCCCTCTGTTGAATTTCAAAATTCCGATGTGGCCCTCGAGCGAAAAGGTTTGCCCACCCCTGTATTAGAGTGAGCCTGTGTCAGAATCCAGAATATAAATACGTGCTGTATATAGACCATATATCATTTGGAAGGAAAATGGTATGTACAACTATGTGAAGAAGTGTATACAGTCGTGGCCAAAAGTTTTGAGAATGACACAAATATACATTTTCACAAAGTCTGAGTGTCTTTAGATATTTTTGTCAGATGTTACTATGGAATACTGAAGTATAATTACAAGCATTTCATAAGTGTCAACGGCTTTTACTGACAATTAAATGAAGTTGATGCAAAGAGTCAATATTTGCAGTGTTGACCCTTCTTTTTCAAGACCGCTGCAATCCACCCTGGCAGGCTGTCAATTAACTTCTGGGCCACATCCTGACTGATGGCAGCCCATTCTTGCATAATCAATGCTTGGAGTTGGTCAGAATTTGTGGGGTTTTGTTTGTCTACCTGCCTCTTGAGGATTGACCACAAGTTCTCAATGGGATTAAGGTCTGGGGAGTTTCCTGGCTATGGACCCAAAATATCGATGTTTTGTTCCCCGAGCCACTTAGTTATCACTTTTGCCTTATGGCAAGGTGCTCCATCATGCTGGAAAAGGCATTGTTCGTCACCAAACTGTTCCTGGATGGTTGGGAGAAGTTGCTCTCGGAGGATGTGTTGGTACCATTCTTTATTCATGGCTGTGTTCTTAGGCAAAATTGTGAGTGAGCCCACTCCCTTGGCTGAGAAGCAACCCCACACATGAATGGTCTCAGGATGCTTTACTCTTGGCATGACACAGGACTGATGGTATCCCTCACCTTGTCTTCTCCGGACTAGCTTTTTTCCAGATGTCCCAAACAATCGCAAAGGGGATTCATCAGAGAAAATGACTTTACCCCAGTCCTCAGCATCCCAGTCCCTGTACCTTTTGCAGAATATCAGTCTGTCCCTGATGTTTTTCCTGGAGAGAAGTGGCTTCTTTGCTGCCCTTCTTGACACCAGGCCATCCTCCAAAAGTCTTCGCCTCACACCTGCCTGCTGCCATTCATGAGCAAGCTCTGTACTGGTGGTGCCCCGATCCCGCAGCTGAATCAACTTTAGGAGACGGTCCTGGCGCTTGCTGGACTTTCTTGGGCACCCTGAAGCCTTCTTCACAACAATTGAACCGCTCTCCTTGAAGTTCTTGATGATCCGATAAAGTGTTGATTTAGGTGCAATCTTACTGGCAGCAATATCCTTGCCTGTTAAGTCCTTTTTGTGCAAAGCAATGATGACGGCACATGTTTGTTTGCAGGTAACCATGGTTGACAGAGGAAGAACAATGATTCCAAGCACCACCCTCCTTTTGAAGCTTCCAGTCTGTTATTCGAACTCAATCAGCATGACAGAGTGATCTCCAGCCTTGTCCTCGTAAACACTCACACCTGTGTTAACTTCTTATGGCTGCAGGGGCAGTATTGAGTAGCTTGGATGAAAGGTGCCCAGAGTAAACGGCCTGCTCCTCAGTCCCAGTTACTAATATATGCATATTATTATTAGTATTGGATAGAAAACACTGAGAAAAAATCCAAACAGGAAGTGAGAATATTGAGAGTGGTCGATGTTAAAGTCCTCGCCTATTCAATTCCCTGTAATATATGGATCTGTTTGCACTTCCTACGCCTTCCACTAGATGTCAACAGTCAGTAGAACGTGGAATGAAGCTTATGCTGTGTTGTGGGACCGGATGGGAGGTGTTTGAGCCAGTGGTCTGGTAGAGTGCCAGTTCTTGGTCACGCACTTTCCTCATGATATCGCCATGCGTTCCATTACTTATAGAGACTGAAAAGAATGCTCCGGTAGGAACGTTATGGGATATAAATGATAACAACATCCTGAAGATTGATTCTCTACTGTTTGACCAGTTTATTCGACTTGTATTATAACTTTTTGAAGTTTTCGTCCGATGTTTGCCTGCATCTGCGCGAGCGTTTGGACACGTGTACTACACATGCTAGCAAAATTTGCTAATTGGACATAAGTAATGGACATTATCGAACAAAACAACGATTTATTGTGGAACTAGGATTCCTGGCACTGCATTCTGATGAAGATAATCAAAGGTAAGGGAATATTGATGATGTAATTTCGTATTTCTGTTGACTCCAACATGGAGGCTAATTTGGCTATTGTTCTGAGCGCCGTCTCAGATTATTGCATGGTTTGTTTTTTCCGTAAAGTCTTTTTGAAATCTGACAGCGGTTGCACTAAGGAGAGGTATATCTATAATTCCATGTGTATAACTTGTATTATCATCTACATTTATGATGAGTATTTCTGTTGAAATGATGTGGCTATGCAAAATCACTTGATGTTTTTGGAACTAATGAATGTAACGCGCCAATGTAAACTCAGATTTTTTTATATAAATATGAACTTTATCAAACAAAACATGCATGTATTGTGTAACATGAAGTCCTATGAGTGTCATCTGATGAAGATAATCAAAGGTTAGTGATACATTTTATCTCTATTTCTGCTTTTTGTGAAAGCTATCTTTCGCTGGAAAAATGGCTGTGCTTATTGTGGTTTGGCGGTGACCTAACATAATCGTTTGGAGTGCTTTCACTGAAAAGCATATTTGAAATCGGACACTTTGGTGGGATTAACAAGAAGATTACCTTTAAAATGATATAAGACACCTGTATGCCTGAGGAATTTTAATTATGAGATTTCTGTTGTTTGAATTTGGCGCCCTGCACTTTCACTGGCTGTTGTCATTGCAGCCATAAGAAGTTAACGAGAGAATCATTGACATGATGTCAGCTGGTCCTTTTGTGGCAGGGCTGAAATACAGTGGAAATGTTTTGGGGGGATTCAGTTCATTTGCATGGCAAAGAGGAACTTTTCAATTAATTGCAATTCATCTGATCACTCTTCATAACATTCTCGAGTATATGCAAATTGCCATCATACAAACTGAGGCAGCAGACTTTGTGAAAATTAATATTTGTGTCATTCTCAAAACTTTTGGCTACGACTGTAAATACCAAGGAATTATAATTTGATAACTCCCGATAAGGGCGGTTCCCACCTCGGGCCAGGATACAGCCCTTGGAGGGAGTTGTCACACGATAATTCCCGAGTTCTCAGGCATTATTGCTTAATTGAACACTGGTCACCTTATATTCTGTTTCTATATTGCTGTTTATGTGTATGTATATACTTTATTCTCCACATAGCTCATCCGAATATACCTACTACTGCATTCTGAAGTTGCTACCCAAGTGGGCTGGTCACTTTAGTTATTTTCTTATGTTTTGACCCAGTCGTTCATTCTAATTGTTCTATTAATTTGATGTTGGTATGCTAAACAAATCAGTGGCATGTAGCTAGCTAGCTGAGATTCAATGATAAGAGACAAGTTCAATAATAAATGATTTTTAAAAATCCAATAGGCATACATAGGTAACAACTATTATGGTGAGCGAGTCCGAGCTAACCAAGCTTGTTGGTGATGTTAATAGTAATGTTTCCATTGATGGCACGTGTGGAAGAACTGTCCATGGTCCTGGCGCTGGTTGCTGACAGCAGGTGCTTGCCTCTTCTTTGGCAGAGAATCCCACTCACATCGTTGGCAGCTAAAATAGCACTCCAATGCTTTCTGCCAATAACTATTGAGTGAGCTCTCACACCGATTGCCACTCACAGCCATTATTTTCCTTGCATACAGGCCCGCATCGGATACCTTTTGCATTCTGAAGTTGCTACCCAAGCGGGCTGATCGTTCGATATTCTCATGTCTTGACCCAGTCGTTCATTCTAATCGTTCTATGCATTCAATGTTGCTATGTAAAACAAATCAGTGGCATGTAGCTAGCTGAGATTCAATGATTATGAGAGACAACAAGTTCAATAATTAATTATTTAATAATATCCAATAGGTCCTACATAAGCTGGTAAATGAATGAATGGAATTCTGAGTGTTTACAGTTTCCATGGTGAATTATTAGTTTCTCGTTGATACTTGGGCTAGCTGGCACAGGAGAGATTGCATTTGTAAAATGATACATTGTTGCACAGGTCGTAGAGGCAGACTGGTAGGTTTATAACCGCCAACTGTTGCAAACCAAAGAGCAGCATGGAAAAATAGTGTAGACAATCTTTTTCAGAGGGAGATGAATACGTCATGGTATTTTGTGGAAGTTGTTGTCCCTCAAATCAACCAATTAGCATCCAGGATGCAAACAACCCGTTTTATAATGACTCTACATACATGGGACATTAGTCTCAAGGTGCAAGGCTAGTGATGGCTGTTCAAGTCAAACTAACACTCCTTCAGCTTCTGAGGAGTGAATGCTCTCATTATGATGCATTTTAATGACTCAGTGTGTTTATACGTTATGAGCCTGGGGAAACTGTTCAGAGTTCAGCTATGCATCTTTGTGACACCATCTTTAGATAGGGAGATAAGTGAGAATAGTTCCTAATGATTTCCTTTCCACGACAAATGAAACCATTAGACATAAAGAGTATAAAGAATTGAGGATACTGCCTGTAGGTTCTGACAGAAAGAAAAGATAGTGAGGTGAATACAACAAGGCTGTGTGTGTGTGTGTGTGTGTGTGTGTGTGTGTGTGTGTGTGTGTGTGTGTGTGTGTGTGTGTGTGTGTGTGTGTGTGTGTGTGTGTGTGTGTGTGTGTGTGTGTGTGTGTGTGTGTGTGTGTGTGTGATTCCACAGCTCTGTCTTTTTTTCTCAAGAACCTGGCTGATGATAACCTTGAAAAGAAGACTCTTTTGTCTCCTTTGAGCCACTACTATCTTGTTGGAAGGAGAGGGTGCTCTGGTCTGCATCCCAACATCTCCTCTTCTCACTTTCTCTCTCATCCTGAAATCTCTGATGCTAATCCAGGATGGTTGAAGGGTCTGAGACAATGCCGGTCTCATTAAGATAAGAATCTCAAGTGTTAAGTGCCTGGCTATCTTGACGTGCTCCACATTTTCCCGCATGCAAATAAAGTTCTGTCGATTCCATGTATGTTTGATTAGACCCTTAAAAGGTGAAACCACTTGGAGAGAGGAAGTGGACAGAAAAAAGAGGAAGACGGCCCAACCAAACAAGCCCCATGTGGAGGATCATTTTTTATTTCAAAGTGTTATTCACAAGGGCCTGCTTATTTTTAATGAGTCCAGGATGGGAAAGTAAAGTCGACTTTGTGAAGAAGAGTTTACATTGTGTTGCTGTGGCTCTGTCCACTGGGGGTTAATTATGAGTCAACATCCATTTTAGCCTGTGAAATTACATTCTGCATCCCAAATGGTACCCTACTCCCACAGGGTTCTGGTCAAAAGTAGTGCAATATGTGGGGAATAGGGTGCCATTTCAAAAGTAAACATTAATTTCAGCCAGGGAAATCAAACTCTGTGTGTTTGCCTCAGACAATTAGCCATATCACAGGCCCAGTTAGAATAAGGGGAAGTTTTCAGGCAGCCTGTTTCAGTGCTTCAGAAGGTGAGCACCAACACAGAGTTGAGATAGCTATTGAAACACGCCATTTTCATTGTGGGTGCGTACCAGCGCGGGTCATTTGTATGAAATTGGCAGAAAATGCTGTAAATACTCTAATGTAATAAATTACCTTAAGAAGTGATCAGTTTGAAGATGTCTAAATTGTCTAACAGAACTGCTATTACTGTAGTACATTCAGAGTGAATAAAGTGAGTAATGATACGCTAGTTCAGAAAACACTTCTCAACTTTGAAGACAATCTGTATCTTTGGTATGTTCTAAACCCAGCAGACATGTTGTGGGTGTTGGGTCAGGTGTGTGTTCCTCACCTGGCTGACTCTGGCAGGGGTGAGGATCATGTCCAGAACTCCTGACCAGCCTGCCACCACTCCTGTAGGCACCGCGTAGGCCAACGCTATCATCAGGAACCGGAAATTACTGGAGGGCAAGAGAGAGAGAGAAACAAAGGCGTTTTACACTGCCTAGAGAAGTCCTACAGTATCACTGCCTAGAGAAGTCCTACAGTATCACAACCTAGTAAAGTCCTACAGTATCACTGCCTAGTAAAGTCCTACAGTATCACTGCCTAGTAAAGTCCTACAGTATCACTGCCTAGTAAAGTCCTACAGTATCACTGCCTAGTAAAGTCCTACAGTATCACAACCTAGTAAAGTCCTACAGTATCACTGCCTAGTAAAGTCCTACAGTATCACAACCTAGTAAAGTCCTACAGTATCACTGCCTAGTAAAGTCCTACAGTATCACAACCTAGTAAAGTCCTACAGTATCACTGCCTAGTAAAGTCCTACACTATCACAAGCTAGCAAAGTCCAATTTAATTCCATTATGAGTCATCATGACAAACTACACATTTAACTCAAAACTTTTACATTTGGTGATGAATGAAGGGTAATCTCTGGGGAAAGAAAAACGATCTATAACCCGTGTGCATGACAGGAATACATATGTCTGTGTCTGAGACAATACAGAGCAAAGCCCCATCCGTCCCCTTCCTTCTCTCTGGTTGATAATGTGTTGAGACCACCAGACAGCCTCTTGCTTTCCTATCCTGTCAGCTAGCACCACGCAGCATCTCTGACTGTCAGGCACGATCTATCCCACATCACAATGTGGTGACAGAGAGATAAACACCTGGCCATGAACCAGGAAGAGATGAGAAGAGCTGCTTGACAGGCTGGCAATACTAGCTCCAAGATGAGGTTTGAATACGGGGGAGAGCAGCTAAGAAATGGAATCGACAAATGGAGAACCGGGATCCTTTCATGTGGTGACACCAACCACATACACAGACACACAGACACACAGACACACAGACACCTACTTAATCACGGATTTACTTGTATAAATGGGTTTGGAAATAGTAGCATGTCAAACAAAGTCATTTCATCTGAGATGTTGATCTGAGACAATGATTTCCTCTGATTGTCTGTGACTCAAAGATTCCTGGAAGGAAGATTATGGGTTTCTGCTGATCGACTGGATTATGCCAATCGCATCTGAATCAATTCCCCGGCCCTGCTTCCTCTCTGAGTCTACAACGGACACATTTACCACCTGCTGTAAACATTGTGTTCATGGTTGTGAGAACATTATGGCTGGATGCTATGCAGTCAGAAATGATGAGAGTGTATCGGTTAGGACCAGGGCCAACTAAGTGAGATACCTACGTTAGGGAAACAGAACCTAATCTTGTGTGCTCTTTCACTAGCTAAGAGCCTGAGAGGAGAGACATAAGAGACTGAGGGTCTTTAATATAAACTGTCGTAAGGGGTTGGTCATATCAATGGGACTTTGGCCAGTTCTGTCAGTCTTTGTAAACACTGACAAACCACAGAGAGGGTGGTTATTTTCCTCAGGATTGTTTTTGATCTCCCCCTGAGGATGAGGAAGGCCTTAAGAATTCCCCAGATGCCCCTCCACCATACACACGGGATGCCGCTGGCATATCAATGGAAACAAACAAATGCATGAGTAAACGGCTGCTGTCCGTAGTGAACGGACGTTAGGGAAACAAAAACAATCCTCCTCAGAGAGACAGATTTCCCCTTCCATGACGGCTGCTGTCACTGTCAGCCTAGACGCCTGGTGATTTAATGGTGCTGTTAGGCGGGTGAAGTGATGGTTCCGAAATGAAATCAGCGGCGTGGAGACGCAGTGGGGACAGGGTCTTATGGTTGATTGTAATTGGTCATAGAGTGATTGGAGTGGTGCCAGACAGACAGTGTTAACAGCTAGGTGAGACTGGGGGATGGGGGGCTCCTCTGTTAGCGAGAGTCTCCGCTCTGTGTTCAGACACACACACACACACACATACAGGCTCCTGGAGGCACTGGCCTGATGATTAGAGAGACATTTGTAGAAATTCTCATAAACCATGAAGGGCTGGCACTCTTACTCCTCTCACTTGATTAGCTATTAGTCCGTGCTGAGACGGAACAGGCATAAACTAACTCTAAGGAGAGAGACGGACAGGGAAGTAGACTAGGGGCTGTACGTATCAAGAGTAGGAATGCTGAGGATCAAGTACCCCTGTTCATTCATTATAATCAATGCGGTTGAGCTGATCAACACTGATCAACAGATCACCACTCATACTTTGTGAAAACGGACCGATCATGGATTTAAAAGAATTGGATTGGTGTAAGCATTGGCTGGCGGGAGTTTTCCATGATGTTTTCCACCCAGTACCCTGTCCTGTGGTACTCGACTACTTGGCCTTGGAGGAGTTGAGAGTCGAGAGAGACGGACTCGTAAAAGTGTGTTGATGGAACGCTCTCTCTATCTCTGCTGTGATGGCAGGAATCAATAACAGCACCTTTTCCCATCCCACAGCTTAGTTAGATCACTGTATAGAAAGGCTGTCCCAAATGGCACCCTATGCCCCATGTAGTGCACTATATAGCCCATAGGGCTCTGGTCAAAAGTTTTAATACATGTAATATGGTGCTATTTGGGACACAGGCTAAGTAAGCACAGCACAGGGCCGGCCTGTGGAGGGTGAAATATTCCAGGGAGCCATGAAGCCAGCGGCATCATCAGCTAAGTGCCATTTGTCCTTGACAGGTCTTGGCTGGAGTTCAATGCATCAGAATGAGCAGGAGAAAACGTTCCCAGGCAAAATAACTGTTATTGTAATAATGGGACCTTCATCAATGCTGCTAGCTAACATCATTACTATTCTCAGAGCAGTGGTCACGTAGTACTGATAACCTTTCTAAATGTGTGGAGAGCTGGGTAATGTCCCAAATGGCACCCTATTCCCTATATAGTGCACTACTTTTGACCAGACCTGTGTTGTGATTAGGCTCTGCAGCGGAAGGGAACGGCTGGGCGAACTTATCATTTACTACGGTTCAAACGCTCTCTGTCTGGCACAGCAACAAAATGGAAGGAAGGGGCACAAATGGTGGCTTAGGATACTGGCTTAGAAAACCTAGCAAACTTTAGAAAACACAATGTTGCTGCTAACCCAGGTCCATCTTTCTTTGACGAGTGGAACTTAGATACTCAAGGCCCAATTTTTCCCTTCCTTCTGTCCACAATCCTTCTGTACAGTAGAACTCCCAGCAGCCAGACAGCCACTGATGCTGCTTGAGTGTGATACAGTTCAGACTGGCAGCTGGAAGGCTGCTTATCAGTGGGACTCCAGATCACATTACAGTCCCAATGGGGCAGTCCAGACAAAGTGTGTGTGTGTGTGTGTGTGTGTGTGTGTGTGTGTGTGTGTGTGTGTGTGTGTGTGTGTGTGTGTGTGTGTGTGTGTGTGTGTGTGTGTGTGTGTGTGTGTGTGTGTGTGTGTGTCAGAGAGTGTGTACACTGGGTTTATGACCTCTCTTGAAGCTCTGTGCTTAGCAGCTTAGTTTGTTATTGTTTATCATCAGTGAGAGTTAGTAAGAACTAGAGACAGAAAGAGAGAGAGGGAGAGCAAGAGAGAGAAAGAGAGATCTGCCTGGCTGGAGGGGCTGACTGTAGGGAGTTACAGAGAACGAAGCAGCCAACCCGCTTTCTCAATTGGCTGTCCACGGCCCAGCGCTTCATCCCAGTCCCACAACCCACAGGCCATCATTCCTCGGCCCATTCCATTCCACCACAACCAGACAGGATACGCACCACAGGAACAGAATCCGCGGGTGGCAATGCGTGCTCTAGCTCCCATCCAAAAACAGCACCATTTCCCCCAGCTCTCAGTGTGTGTGATGCAAGGCTAGGAGGACAGTGCATTCTGAATGCTGTATGAGTATGTTACATGACCCCAGACTCCAGAGGACCCTGGCTGTATGAGTACAGTATGTTACAGGACCCCAGACTCCAGAGGACCATGGCTGTATGAGTACAGTATGTTACAGGACCATGGACTCCAGAGGACCCTGGCTGTATGAGTACAGTATGTTACAAGACCCCAGACTCCAGAGGACCATGGCTGTATGAGTACAGTATGTTACAGGACCCCAGACTCCAGAGGACCCTGGCTGTATGAGTACAGTATGTTACAGGACCATGGACTCCAGAAGACCCTGGCTGTATGAGTACAGTATGTTACAGGACCATGGACTCCAGAGGACCCTGGCTGTATGAGTACAGTATGTTACAAGACCATGGACTCCAGAGGACCATGGCTGTATGAGTACAGTATGTTACAGGACCATGGACTCCAGAGGACCATGGCTGTATGAGTACAGTATGTTACAGGACCATGGACTCCAGAGGACCCTGGCTGTATGAGTACAGTATATTACAGGACCATGGACTCCAGAGGACCCTGGCTGTATGAGTACAGTATGTTACAGGACCATGGACTCCAGAGGACCATGGCTGTATGAGTACAGTATGTTACAGGACCATGGACTCCAGAGGACCCTGGCTGTATGAGTACAGTATGTTACAAGACCATGGACTCCAGAGGACCATGGCTGTATGAGTACAGTATGTTACAGGACCATGGACTCCAGAGGACCATGGCTGTATGAGTACAGTATGTTACAGGACCCCAGACTCCAGAGAACCATGGCTGTATGAGTACAGTATGTTACAGGACCATGGACTCCAGAGGACCATGGCTGTATGAGTACAGTATGTTACAGGACCCCAGACTCCAGAGGACCATGGCTGTATGAGTACAGTATGTTACAGGACCCCAGACTCCAGAGGACCATGGCTGTATGAGTACAGTATGTTACAGGACCATGGACTCCAGAGGACCCTGGCTGTATGAGTACAGTATATTACAGGACCCCAGACTCCAGAGGACCCTGGCTGTATGAGTACAGTATGTTACAGGACCATGGACTCCAGAGGACCCTGGCTGTATGAGTACAGTATGTTACAGGACCCCAGACTCCAGAGGACCCTGGCTGTATGAGTACAGTATGTTACAGGACCATGGACTCCAGAAGACCCTGGCTGTGTATGGATGAGGAGATGACGATTCTGATCTATTTATTAAGAGTGGCCAGTGGAATGCCTGGGGAATGCCAGGGGAATGCCAGGGGCACCTTAAGGCAGTGTAATTAATCTAGGGGGAGAGATGATGTGTCTTTGATGCACATTAACTAGCGGCCCAAACAGATGGCAAGCGGCAGAGCAACAAGACCCCTTCATTAAGATTCTCTATCACCACTACTCACACCGACCGATTAATTCCTTCCTCATCTCAAAGTTAAAACAGGAAAAGGCCTGTTGAGAGGCAACAAAGAGGACACACCAACCTCAGGCTCTTTCATGACAATTGTGATAAATGCCAAATAATTTCAAGGCATCTTGAAGAACAATCTGGCCTTAATGGCCATGTACATAATCTCCACCCTGCACAGCCAGAAGAGGACTGACCACTCTTCAAAGCCTGGTTCCTATCTAGGTTTCTTCCTAGGTTCCTGCCTTTCTAGGGTAGTTTTCATAGCAACTGTGCTTCTACATCTGCATTGCTTGCTGTTTGGAGTTTTAGGCTGGGTTTCTGTATAGCACTTTGTGACATCTGCTGATGTAAAAAGGGCTTTATAAATAAATGTGATTGAAGGCATCATACAACTTAATTGCAGATCACTCCATTGATTCAGGTTCATGACATGTGCTCTTAGCATGCTGCTCTATTCAGAGTGGTTTTGTAAAACAACATCAATATAGGTTCTACATTGCTGTACGGTGCATTGCCTGTCAGTAAAGTAAAGTAATATGAATTCCTGCTTTTAGTGTTGGTGTGTGATGATGTCAAAGGAGCAGACAGCACATACCTGAGTAGTCTGCAGATGCTGCTGCTGTAGCGGAGTCTCTGGCTGGCAGCGGCTACACTGGGGGGTATGGGGGGCCGGGAGGGGAAGTAGAACAGCACCGCAGCAAACAGCACCGCCACCATACCAAACTCTATATGGCAGGAGGGAGAAAGACAAATCAGTGGGTTATTAACCTTAAGGTCAAAGAAAAAGGTTATTATTAGCCTCCTAATGACCTGAACTCAGTCAATGAGTCAGCAACAAACCCATTCCACGCAGAGCTACAGTTGACGTCGGAAGTCTACATACACTGAGGTTGGAGTTATTAAAACTCGTTTGTCAACCACTCCACAAATTTCTTGTTAACAAACTATAGTTTTGGCAAGACGGTTAGGACATCTACTTTGTGCATGACAAGTAATTGTTCCAACAGTTGTTAACAGACAGATTATTTCACTTATGATTCACTGTACCACAATTCCAGTGGGTCAGAAGTTTACATACACTAAGTTGACTGTGCCCTTAAACAGCTTCCAGAAAATTATGTCATGGCTTTAGAAGTTTCTGATAGGCTAATTGACATCATTTGAGTCAATTGGAGGTGTACCTGTGGATTTATTTCAAGGCTTACCTTCAAACTCAGTGCCTCTTTGCTTGACATCATGGGAAAATCAAAAGAAATCAGTCAAGACCTCAGAAAAAGAATTGTAGACCTCCACAAGTCTGGGTCATCCTTGGGAGCAATTTCCAAATCCCTGAAGGTACCACGTTCATCTGTACAATCAATAGTACGCAAGTACAAACACCATGGGATTACGCAGCCGTCATACCGCTCAGGAAGGAGACGCGTTCTGTCTCCAAGAGATGAAAGTACTTTGGTGCGAAAAGTGCAAATCAATATCAGAACAACAGCAAAGGACCTTGTGAAGATGCTCGAGGAAACGAGTACAAAAGTATCTATATCCACAGTAAAACGAGTCATATGTACAACTGTACATCATATATCAACATAACCTGAAAGGCCGCTCAGCAAGGAAGAAGCCACTGCTCCAAAACCCCCATAAAAAAGCCAGACTACGGTTTGCAACTGCACATGGGGACAAAGATCGTACTTTTTGGAGAAATGTCCTCTGGTCTGATGAAATAAAAATAGAACTGTTTGGCCATAATGACCATCATTATGTTTGGAGGGAAAAGGGGGAAGCTTGCAAGCCGAAGAACACCATCCCAACCGTGAAGCACGGGGGTGGCAGCATCAAACATGGGGGTGCTTTGCTGCAGGAGGGGCTGGTGCACTTCACAAAATAGATGGCATCATGAGGCAGGAAAATGATGTGCATTTATTGAAGCAACATCTCAAGACATCAATCAGGAAGTTAAAGCTTGGTCGCAAATGGCTATTCCAAATGGAAAATGGCCCCAAGCAAACTTCCAAAGTTGTGGGGAAATGGCTTAAGGACAACAAAGTCAAGGTATTGGAGTGGCCATCACAAAGCCCTGACCTTAATCCTATAGAAAATTTGTGTGGAGAACTTAAAAAGTGTGTGCGAGCAAGGAGGCCAAAAAACCTGACTCAGTTACACCAATTCTGTCAGAAGGAATGGGCCAAAATTCACCCAACTTATTGTGGGAAGCTTGTAGAAGGCTACCCGAAATGTTTGACCCAAGTTAAACAATTTAAAGGCAATGCTACCAAATACTAATTGAGTGTACGTAAACTTCTGACCCACTGGGAATGTGATGAAAGAAATAAAAGCTGAAATAAATAATTCTCAACTATTATTCTGACATTTCACATTCTTAAAATAAAGTGGTGATCCTAACTGATCTAAAACAGGGAATTTCTACTAGGATTAAATGTCAGGAATTGTGAAAATCTGAGTTTAAATGTATTTGACTACGGTGTATGTAAACTTCTGACTTCAACTGTACATGTATATGTCTCTGATTCCACCCTACTTTTAGATGGAACAGAACAGGACAGCAGAGCACAGAACCTGAGGACATGCAGACCTGCTGTGTTGACGATGTCCAGAGCAGTCAATTAAGAGAGCAGCGGTTTATCAGAGAGATGTCCCTGGGACTAGATTATCCAGCTGGCACAGACAATGTAGAGGGCTCTGATACTCTCTCTGTTAGCCTGCCTTCATGGCCCTGGCTTCCAAACAAGCTACTAAATCCCCCAACCCTTTTCACTGGGCCTGGCCTGGCATGACTTGGCATGGGCAGCCGAATCGGACGCATCTCTCTTGGAAAAGCTATTCAGACAATCTATTTCCCAAAAAGTACCACCAGAATCATAAATCATGTTTTTTCTTGTCATAATGTGCAGATTGGTTGGACAGCAGCTGCATTTTTACTGGCTGGCTAGAGCAACATGGCTCACATTAGTTTTTTCAACACAAAAAAGACATCCGCCTTTTCATTTGGCACAAGGGTTGGCTGCTGCTTTTCTGTAGTGTGTGTATGGAGGTGTAGAATGTATTCTCCTCAGAGAAGCAGAAGAAAATCATCAAGGAATGTAATTCCCTCTAAATGCTTTCTGACTTTAAATTAATTTCCCTATGACCTCTAAAGAGCTCGGTTCAGAAAATGTGTCTGTTTTGTGCTTTTAAATGTAATATGAATACGCCCTTAGGTTAACACAAAGCCATAGGTTCAATGTACCATTGTGGGCAGATAATATATTTTTATTTCATTAAATGCTTTAATTTTCTGAATCAGTTAAGCAGACCAGTCCAAGCCCCCATCTTTTTATGGCAGCCCGTTCTGTTCTGAATAGTACATTGTTGAAACGTTTGAGACTGGTATTCGTGTGATGAGAGAGTCAGATCACTTTGAATCTCTCCCTAGACAAGATCCAGACCAGAGATGGTCTGTTATTGATTCCTGAAGGGTAATGATGACCGACTGACCGACTGTCTGTGCTGCTGTCAGTACCTACCTACATACATACATACAACTCTTTGTAGGATATTGTACTGAATATCTTCCCATCTTCAGTATGCACATTGCGCCAGTGTTGATGCACCTTGGTTTGAATGCGAGGTAGCGACAGCATTTCTTTCTGTTTGGCAGTACCTGTCTGCATACACAACCAGTTGGATCCTGTCTTGTGTATCTGGATAACACTTTACTGCACGCCCCCTTATGTACGCATTCATAAAGCCTTTATAACAGCTACATAAGACATAACATCAGTACCTGCATACAAAACCAGCTGAATCCTGTCTCGTATGTGATTGATCTGGGTGTCTGTCGAGACAACAGCTCGGGCCACCATGACACGGGTGGTGTCGTTAGGGGCGGGCACAAGCAGCGGGCCGACGATGAAGGAGCACGCCGCCCCCAGATAGCTGACCAATGAGGCGACAGCGGTGGCCGTGGCTCTTTGGTCTGGAGCGAACCATGTGGTGGAGAGGAGGGGTCCAGCGCTCATTATTGTTGGTCCGGCCAAACCATTCAACAGCTGACCACCGTGTATTAACCTGCAGAGAGGAGAGGACAGGGAGAAACATGAAACATTAATGTCACATCATGCATACAGACAAGGCAAACAGTGGAACCAGATAAACGTTATTGTACATGGCTTGCACATGTGATAAGCTCTCAGTATTTTTCATTCAGAACGATAGAAAACATCATTAGATGATTTATGAACATACAATAAGTGGTCCCACATTTCCTCCTTAATGTTCAGTAACTCTGCCCCCTGTGCCAGCCCAGTGTGTCTGAGGTCTGAGTGGCCAGGGAGAACAGAGCACTGCTGTGCTGATTAATTGTCTGTGAGCTGAGCTCTGTAAAGACAAGGTTCAGTCTGCCCTGTCTGAGATCACACAGCAGAGAGAGAGAGAGACGGATTGAGCATAGAAAAAGAGAGAGAAGTGGATACAGATAGAGAAAAAGGAGCAACTCTCAGACAGTCTGCCACCGTCTGCCTTGACAGTTCAAACCAGAGCAGCTCAAACCAAAACAGCGAAAACAAGAGCAGCTCATGGCAGATAACAGAGTGCTGACAAGGCAGATTGATGGAAGTGTCTTTATCCCTTACCTCCTCCTGAGATCTTCTCAAACAACTCTTAACCCCCCCACGTCTTCTACACTAAAACAGTCTCCCTCACTTCTCTTTGGTCTCTCTCCCTCCCTCCTCTCCCTCCACTTTCCACCTTCCTCCCATTTCTCTCCCTCCTCCACTCGCTCTCCATCTCGCCCCCCTCCCCCGTCTCTCTCCCACTCTTTCTCTCCCTCTCGCGCTGTGATCACTCATTCCATGAATAAAGCCAAACAGAATTATCAAAATTATGAAATTATTTATGGTGCCCGCTGTTCCAAAGATCTATGTTCCATCCGCTATACTTGATGACATCCCATCCTGAAAACTGACCCTTGGAGAATTCAAAATCCTCAATCAATGGTGATCGGTACAAGACTACGAGTACTGTATTTAACTGATAATAATTTTCATTAGACATGATATCTGATTTAACACACTAGATTTGATGCATGGATATCTGAACGATTCTGATCGAGATCATTCAGTCTCAAGGGATAAACCTTCTAAATACCATCTGTGTGACCTTATCACTGTGTGGCCTAATATGAAATGTGACCTCGGCCTCAACTGAAGCAATCAACATAATATAAAGGTCTTCAGATAGATGGAGGAGACAGGAGACTGCTAATCAAATTCTCAGATAAAGGGAGGATTAATCAATTCATGCTTGATGATTCTGGGTTGTGGAAGAGTGGAGGGAGGATGAGAAGAGGAGTGGAAGAGAGGAGGACGGGAGGGAGAGCAGTCGTTCTACGAGAGATGATTAACTTAATGTGTATTGATGAACCCTGTCAGAGAGAATCTCATTGCTCTGAGACCAAGCCAGCCCAGCGAGGAAGAAAGTCAGTCAGTTAGATATACAATATGCTCATGTCTCTTAACCTGTCATAGTGTGACAGAGGTAATACTACTGCCACAGCCGGATACCCACTCCAATCTAACATGTCAGAGGATGGCACAATCAGAGAAGCCATGGCAGTATCATTGGCACAATGGGTCATGGCTGTGCGTATGTATGTGTATGTGTATGTGTATGTGTATGTGTATGTGTGTGTGTGTGTGTGTGTGTGTGTGTGTGTGTGTGTGTGTGTGTGTGTGTGTGTGTGTGTGTGTGTGTGTGTGTGTGGCCAATCAATGAGAAATTAAGAGATCTCTAAGAGAGAGGGAGCTTTTCATCAGTGTTCTATGTATTTGTATACATTTGTCTAACTGAAGAGCAAAACGTCGCTGTCTGATGAAAACCTTTAATCTTCAAAACAGAAAAAGAACTGCCATATTTTGCCAATAACATACCATTTTGAAACGTCACAGGCTATTTTTAACATATTTTCTTGATCCTAGAGTCATGAAATGTTCAGAGTACATTGAGGGGAGTTACTGCTTTCAATATATGAAAATAATTGCAAAAATGAAGATTAACTGGCTTTCCAACAGCTACCTTAACCTGCTTTGATTCGAGAGTTATCATCAATGCTGCTCTGCTCTGACCTCTGTTTAATCAGTGACCACTGTAATGACTCCTGCCCTGGCCTCTTTTCAGATATTCTGACTGACTCAGATTCTCCTTGGGTATGTTCCCCTGAACTAGAGAATAGCTCTGACAACAGGAAGGTGTTTCAATCTCACAACTCACTCCCTTTGATTCTCAGATATGAGATCCAAACTGAACAACGTTTACCCTCCAGAGCATATGGTTCAAAAAGATGCCAATCGAACATGAAACGATGGTTCTCCCTCCTTTAAAAATAACATCTAGTACATGCTGTTAATGGATCCCTCCTGATCCTAAATCAAGCTAACTGCAACCATCCTTCTCCCTTACAGCACAGTCATCCTTCTCCGTTTGATCGCTGCCTGCAATGCCCTTGAACTCCTCAGCTTCTCTTCTCTCCTCTAGTCCTCTCCTCTAAGTTTATCTCCTCTCCTCTCAGTTGATCTCCTCCCCTCCCTATCAGCTCCTCTCCTGCTCATCTCCACAAAGTGCTATTCCAAATCAGATCAGTAGCCAATTGGGCTTATTGTATCTAAATCACAGGTTGACGTTTATTGTCATGAGTCTTGTCCTGGAGGCAGACATGAGTGATTTCCCCTTAGATAGGCCAGCTGCAAAGTCAAAATTGGCTATATTGTCAAAAATGACTTCGTGTCTATGCCAGCTAGTGACCACTCTGCAGAGCTGCCTCCAGAACAAGATTCAAGATTAAACGCGCTAGCCTACATCTAAATTACAATCACAAGCCTAGCACCCACACTCTGGAAAGAGATATGTAAATTACATATGTATATGTGTGAGACACATTCACAGCAGCAGTATAGGTTGACAATAACACAAACCCCATGTCTCAGAACTTTAACTCAGCAGGGTGGTGAGCAGTAATGTAAAGTACTTAAGTAAAAATACTTTAAAGTAGTACTTTAGTAGTTTTTTTTGGTATCTGTACTTTACTATACATTTTTTTGAAAACTTTTACTTCACTTCATTCCTAAAGAAAATAAATGTACTTTTTACTCCATACATCCCTGACACCCAAAAGTACTCGTTACATTTTGAATGCTTAGTAGGACAGGAAAATTGTCTAATTCATGCACTTATCAAGAGAACACGTGGTCATCCCTACTGCTTCTGATCTGGGAACTCACAAAACACAAATGCATAATTTGCAAATGATGTCTGAGTGTTGGAGTCTGTCCCTGGCTATCCGTAAATGATGTCTGAGTGTTGGAGTCTGTCCCTGGCTATCTGTAAATGATGTCTGAGTGTTGGAGTCTGTCCCTGGCTATCCGTAAATGATGTCTGAGTGTTGGAGTGTGCCCCTGGCTATCCGTAAATGATGTCTGAGTGTTGAAGTGTGCCCCTGGCTATCCGTAAATGATGTCTGAGTGTTGGAGTGTGTCCCTGGCTATCCGTAATGATGTCTGAGTGTTGGAGTCTGTCCCTGGCTATCTGTAAATGATGTCTGAGTGTTGGAGTCTGTCCCTGGCTATCCGTAAATGATGTCTGAGTGTTGGAGTGTGCCCCTGGCTATCCGTAAATGATGTCTGAGTGTTGAAGTGTGCCCCTGGCTATCCGTAAATGATGTCTGAGTGTTGGAGTGTGTCCCTGGCTATCCGTAATGACGTCTGAGTGTTGGAGTCTGTCCCTGGCTATCCGTAATGATGTCTGAGTGTTGGAGTCTGTCCCTGGCTATCTGTAGTGATGTCTGAGTGTTGGAGTCTGTCCCTGGCTATCTGTAATGATGTCTGAGTGTTGGAGTCTGTCCCTGGCTATCTGTAAATGATGTCTGAGTGTTGGAGTCTGTCCCTGGCTATCTGTAAATGATGTCTGAGTGTTGGAGTCTGTCCCTGGCTATCTGTAAATGATGTCTGAGTGTTGGAGTCTGTCCCTGGCTATCTGTAAATGATGTCTGAGTGTTGGAGTCTGTCCCTGGCTATCTGTAAATGATGTCTGAGTGTTGGAGTCTGTCCCTGGCTATCTGTAATGATGTCTGAGTGTTGGAGTCTGTCCCTGGCTATCTGTAAATGATGTCTGAGTGTTGGAGTCTGTCCCTGGCTATCTGTAAATGATGTCTGAGTGTTGGAGTCTGTCCCTGGCTATCTGTAAATGATGTCTGAGTGTTGGAGTCTGTCCCTGGCTATCTGTAAATGATGTCTGAGCGTTGGAGTCTGTCCCTGGCTATCTGTAAATGATGTCTGAGTGTTGGAGTCTGTCCCTGGCTATCTGTAAATGATGTCTGAGTGTTGGAGTCTGTCCCTGGCTATCTGTAAATGATGTCTGAGTGTTGGAGTCTGTCCCTGGCTATCTGTAAATGATGTCTGAGTGTTGGAGTCTGTCCCTGGCTATCTGTAAATGATGTCTGAGTGTTGGAGTCTGTCCCTGGCTATCTGTAATGATGTCTGAGTGTTGGAGTCTGTCCCTGGCTATCTGTAATGATGTCTGAGTGTTGGAGTCTGTCCCTGGCTATCTGTAAATGATGTCTGAGTGTTGGAGTCTGTCCCTGGCTATCTGTAAATGATGTCTGAGTGTTGGAGTCTGTCCCTGGCTATCTGTAATGATGTCTGGGTGTTGGAGTCTGTCCCTGGCTATCTGTAAATGATGTCTGAGTGTTCGAGTATGTCCCTGGCTATCTGTAAATGATGTCTGAGTGTTGGAGTCTGTCCCTGGTTATCCGTAGATGTTTTAAACGTGAAAATGGTGCCGTCTGCTTTGCTTAATATAAGGAATTTGAAATGATTTATACTTTTACTTTTGATACTTAAGTATATTTAGAACCAAATACTTTTACTCAAGTTGTATTTTACTGGGTGACTTTTACTTTTACTTGAGTAACTTTCTATTAAGGCACCTATACTTTTACTCAAGTATCACAACTGGATACTTTTTCCACCACTGGTGGTGAGCAATGTTCCCTCTAAGCTGTTTTGGGTCACCTAAATGATCCTCTTCCTACCAGTTGCCCCTGACTGCTGCTGTTCTAAGTGCTCCGCTTGCCTGCTGTTCTCATCTGCCCTCCTCCTTGGTTCATATGAAAACCTCCTCCAGGACTGCCTCGCAGAAGAGAATCCAGGCCGTGCAGAAACGCAAGAGATTGAAATTCACTGAGTTCGCCCCATTAGTTTGCACTATATAGAAGTTTTATTTCATAAAAAGAATCAACATTATACCAGCCCTTTTCACTGCAACAAACTAAAACAAATCTAACTTTCCAAGATTGAGTCTTGATTTTGTTGTAGGCAGATCCTGAGCGCAACGGAGTAGAATTCTATTGGTGGGGGTAGCCCACAAGCGGTCTTTCAATCACCCGCCAGTGAATGCGCCCAGTGTGCACATTTGTTGATATTCTTTGATAGTTAGCGAGTTACTAGCCCATTTATAGATAAGTATAGTTCAGCAAGAGCACAAAACATGTAGGCTACATTTCAAGCTGCCTTTGAAAAGACAGTCAGCTAAAAAGCTTGTGTCTTAGTAAAAAGTGGCAGTGTTGTATTTTGAGACAGGCTTATTAGCATATTCAAGCCTATATGCAGAAAGGAGAGCCTACAGTGTCTAATTCTCTCTATAGTAATACATTATATTTTGGAAAGTGGTTTCTTGCATCATACAACACAATGCAATGCCGGAGATGCAGGAGTGCAACTTTCACTGGGGACATTCCCCACATTCTGAAATTGTATTTTTGTCCCACCCAGTTTTATCATTGGAATGTGATACCAAACGAGGCAACGATGTGCTTTAGGACCATGCGGACGTCTACGAGCAGTCGGGTAAGCTGTGAAGTGTTTATCCGACTGGTTAAAAAAAAAAGAATTGATGTCCCCCCCACTTATAAAACCAAAGTTGCGCCCCTGATGCAATGTACAGTCACCTATTTGACCCATGGTGTTACAGACCAAGTAAAAAATCCTTAATTAATGTCAAGCCCTTCATAATGTAAAAACGGTTTTAAAAGTCTCATGCAATGTAGGCCTGCATTGAACACCACATATAGGCTACTGTAGGCTATATCATAGAAATCAAAAGCTATTTCCATGTGAACATTTTTTATGGGTTGTGCTCCATTGGTTTTGTTGGAAGGCCAACATACTCAAATAGCCACAATAGCCTATTGACTACTATCTAAAACTGTAAGGCTACAGCCTCAGTGTTCATTGTAAACGTGCGCCGGAAGTTGCGCAAAATTCTCACAACATTCAAGTTTCCACACACACACACACACACACACACACACACACACACACACACACACACACACACACACACACACACACACACACACACACTTTTACGCTCACCACATACACTGCTGCTACAGCTCTGTCTATTATCTATCCTGTTGCCTAGTCACATTACCCCTACATATATATACACATAGCTACCTAAATTACCTCGTACTCCCTGCACTTCGACTCGGTATTGGTACTTTCTGTATATAGCCATGCTATTTTTGCTCGTTATTGTTATTCGTTATTCACTGTATATTTATTTATTCCTAGTGCCACTATTACTATTTTTTTTAAATATTTTTTGCATTATCTTTAATTCTGCATTGTTGGAAAAGGACCTGTAAGTAAGCATTTCACTGTTAGTCTACACCTATTGTTTACGAAGCATGTGACAAATAAAATGTTATTTGATTTAATAGACCTGTGTGCAGCAAAAGAACACACAATGCAATGACTGACACCTGCTGGTGACTTTGGGAACTGTTTATGGAGGGATAATATACACCGAGTGTACAAAAGATTAGGAACCACCTCCTAATATTGAGTTGCACCCTTTTTTGCCCTCAGAACAGCCTCAATTCGTCGGGCCATGGACTCTACAAGACGTCAAAAGTGTTCCACAGGGACGCTGGCCCATGTTGACTCCAATGCTTCCCACAGTTGTGTCAAGTTCGCTAGATGCCTTTGGGTGGTGAACCATTCTCGATACACATGGCAAATTGTTGAGCGTGAAAAACCCAGCAGTGTTGCTGTTCTTGACACAAACCGGTGCGCCTGGCACCTACTACCATACCCTGCTCAAAGGCACTCAAATATTTTGTCTTGCCTATTAACCCTCTGAATGGCACATGTACACAATCCATGTCTCAATTGTATCAATGCTTAAAAATCCTTCTTTAACCGGTCTCCTCCCCTTCATCTATACTGATTGAAGTGGATTTAACAAGTGACGTCAATAAGGGATCATAGCTTTCACCTGGATTCACCTGGTCAGTCTGTCATGGAAGGAGCAGGTGTTCCTAATGTTTTGTACTCTCAAGGTACTGTTAATGCACTGCTCAACTGTTAAACAATAAAGCTTTACGGTGCACTGAAAATCATAAGGAATCATGTAAGGCTCAATGGAAGGGTCAAAGGTCACCTCAGCTTATCTGCTCCAACTCCCAAAGGTCAGGAAAATGTAAAGCCCAAAGAGAGACTTCACAAATCCACTGTATGGTTTAAACACACCGAAGCTGCTTGCTCAAGCACTATAAAGTTCCCTGGACATCCCAGTTCTCTGGTTGGCATGGTATGAAGTTCCACTAGTTTGGTCTGATAATCTACGCTACATTAACTCTTGATCTACATTTTTACATCACCAGTGTGCTTCCAACAAAAGGCTAACGTTGACCATAAAAGCATCACTTGCTGACATTTCAACTGTTTCCTACTCTACTACTACAACTACAAACCATGAATAAGTACAGGAGTTCGGCTTGAGGAGCCTGTCTTGAATTGTTTGTCCCAGATTGCCTAGAGATGTTTAATAGTGTAATCCCAGGAACTGTGATTAACTGAGCGAGCAAGGCAGCCTTCTCAGGGATAGCGCTTTGGATAGTATGGGTGTAAAACCTTTATGTATTGGCACTTTATCACCCCCATATATCTGGGACTCAGTTGGATGGTGGGATTTTTTACTACAGAGGGAATATTCTGAGGTGTTCTGTTGTGTTGGCATCCTTACTGCCTGCAATATATCTCTGTCTCCAATAAACCGCCCTGCACTACAACCGCATCTCTCGTTAGATGGCGAATGCCTCGACACGGTTAGATGGCGTATGCCTCGGCACGGTTAGATGGCGTATGCCTCGACACGGTTAGATGGCGTATGCCTCGGCACGGTTAGATGGCGTATGCCTCGGCACGGTTAGATGGCGTATGCCTCGGCACGGTTAGATGGCGTATGCCTCGGCACGGTTAGATGGCGTATGCCTCGGCACGGTTAGATGGCGAATGCCTCGGCACGGTTAGATGGCGAATGCCTCGGCACGGTTAGATGGCGAATTCCTCGGCACGGTTAGATGGCGTATGCCTCGGCACGGTTAGATGGCGAATGCCTCGGCACGGTTAGATGGCGTATGCCTCGGCACGGTTAGATGGCGTATGCCTCGGCACGGTTAGATGGCGTATGCCTCGGCACGGTTAGATGGCGAATGCCTCGGCACGGTTAGATGGCGAATGCCTCGGCACGGTTAGATGGCGTATGCCTCGGCACGGTTAGATGGCGAATGCCTCGGCATGGTTAGATGGCGTATGCCTCGGCACGGTTAGATGGCGTATGCCTCGGCACGTGACCCTGTATTTCTCACGACAGAGTACAACAGCATATGCCCTACTCAGCCAGGAGGCCTAGTCACTGTAAAATGGTCCACACCAACGGCATAGATATTTTGGAATGTTTATGGATGGTCAAGTACATGTATACTGTCAAGTCAGCGTTATGCAGGTCTATAGTACACACGCACGCACACACACATATTCTGTTGTTCCATACTCAGCTGCCCTCTGAAGCATAAATGTTACAGCGAGAACGAAGACTAGTGAGTAGGACTGAAGAGGCTGTTTTCAGTTAAGTGCAGCCTTAGTCTGGTCCCAGATCTGTCTGGCAGCAAAAACAGATTTGGGACGAGGTAAACAAAGCCTGGGGCAATTTAAAAGCTGATACTTCTCTGCAAACACTTTCAATTAGTGGAATATTATTTTCTTTAAAAAAGGAATCATTCGTAAGTATAATTTTCTAAGTATCCCTCCTAGAATGAGAGCCAATCATTTTCTGTTTATGTTACTATTTTTAGTCTGTATTAATATTGCATTAAACTGAACTAATGGTCCTCATTTTACAGATCCAATCACACTCAGAGAAAATGTGCAGTTAGACTATGACTAGTTTTTATTACCTGTTCTTTGGGACCCCAAATCAGCAACCTAACATAATCAATTCAGTGGGTGAAAGTGCTATATTTAAGAGAATTCAATTGAAATAGACATAATGCATCACCTGAATTGAAGTCAATGTGGAGCCTAATAAGAAATAAGTGGCAGATTAACAATAGAGAAGGTCGTAAAATTACCAAAGTAATTCAGATAACCTTGTCGTCTGGGCCTCCTTCAAACACACAGGAACTGTTTTAGAAAGAGGAAATATTGCCTATATTGTTTTAAATAGCGATGGAAGAAAGGACAGGTTATTATTTTTTATTCTGGTAAAATTAAGGATGTCAGAAAGAAAAGTGTGAATGAAAGCCCTAGTCGATAAGAGAAACAGAAAACAAGTATCCACACAATTCAACAATTTAAATAGAATTCTAATCTCTTGAAGGAAATGGTGCGCCTCAATCCCATTCCATGTCTCTGCTATTGTGAGGCATTCAAAGCGAGCAGAAACTATTTCAATACTACAGTTCAATACCGCAACACAACAATGCAACTGGCAAACTAGCAATTTATAAATGCTGTCATTCATCAAAACTATGGTAGACTAGATGGGTAATTTCTTTCCTCCCTAAAACTGCAATTTACAAGCAATACCGGGCACCCTGAAACCAGAAAATTACCATAGCTATTCACAATATTGGTAATTGTAATAAGTATATACATTTCTGTGGAGCCTTTGATAAGACTTTTCCAGAGGAAGAATCTTCCAACATAATACATATATGGGGCATAATTTTGGGAAAGCACTACCAGGTTCCAAACAACCCGTTTTATAAAGAGAGTATATAGCACATCTCTGGGTGTGAGGGGTTGTGTGGGGTGTTACCATCGCCTTAGTTGTAAGTCTAAGGCTGTTGCGGTGACCGTATTACTGCCACACATCATGTGTCATGACCGCAGTAAAATTCTATGTGACCGCTGAGTCACAGTAATGTCCTTTTATGCACTCTGGACATGTGTTGGTAGTACTCAACTCACTAACAACCATCAGGCCTAATGGCCTGGTACTCAGGGCTCTGTCCATCTAACCACTCTGAAAATGCAAATGCAATTGAAAAATCACAAACACATCAAAACAGTATTGTGATTTTAAACCTCACCTCACTATGATGATCAATTAGAGGTTCAACAGCAGGTTGAAACATGGTTGTTGTGGATGTTTCAAAGCCTAACAACGAGATGGACAGCACTTTAAAGTGATGATCAATTAGAGGTTCAACAGCAGGTTGAAACATGGTTGTTGTGGATGTTTCAAAGCCTAACAACGAAATGGACAGCACTTTAAAGTGATGACTCTTTCAAAACACCCATGTGCATACGCATATATGAGCCCAAGCCCCCCCCCCAAAAAAACAGAATTAAAATAATGATTGTGCCGTTATACAATACATAGCCTAACGCCTACTATGCATGGCAGAGAACTGTATAGGCCTAGGCGATAGCCTAACGCCTACTACGCATGGCAGAGAACTGTATCGGCCTAGGCGATAGCCTAACGCCTACTACGCATGGCAGAGAACTGTATCGGCCTAGGCGATAGCCTAACGCCTACTACGCATGGCAGAGAACTGTATAGGCCTAGAATTTGTAGTTAATTTAGAATAGCCTAGTTATAGGGTATTTTTATCTTTTCATAATTAATAGGCTAACATTACCTTTGGCTACAGAATATCTCAATCTAGTGTATAGGACCTGTTTCAAATGATCACTTTTACGCTCAACATAGTCACTTCATATGCACACTCGCTCTGGAATGGGAAAAATATCCTTTCTATTTTATTCAGCTAAATTCAATTATATTCTTGGTACTATAAAATCATTATTAAGCAATAAGGCCCGAGGGGGTGTGGTATAAACCACAGCTGAGGGCTGTTCTTATGTATGACGCAACACGGAGTGCTTGGATACAGCAATATACCACAATCCGCTGAGGTGCCTTATTGTCATTATAAACTGGTTTCCAACTTGATTAGAGCAGTAAAAATAAATGTTTTGTCATATGTTTTGTCATAGGCGTGGCATACAGTCTGATACACTTGGTTGCACTCACTAGGAAAACTAAAGGCTGGCCCTAAGGTAATCTACCGAAGGTCCTACAGAGAGTTCAATCAGGACTCATTTGTGGATGAGATTAAGAATGTGCAATGGTTAGAAGTGTGTAGTGTTAGGTTCTAATTCTCAGAGTAAAAGCTCTACAGACAATATGAAAGCTCAAACCAAGCTTATTCTCCCAGAGGATCAATATAGCTGCATTAGACAAAGACATATTCACACAAGCACTGATATTTAACCCTTCCTCATAGGCTGAGTCTCCTCCTACACATCTGAACAAACATTGTATCTTTATTGCTAGGCAGGAAACTAAGTGATACGGGCCATAAAAACTTTTCTTTCTCCCTTAACGTGACCTGACCTGATCTCGACTAGAGGTCGACCGATTAATCGGAATGGCCGATTAATTGGGGCCGATTTCAAGTTTCCATAACAATCGGAAATCTGTATTTTTGGACACCGATTTGGCCGTTTTTTTTTTTTACACCTTTATTTAACTAGGCAAGTCAGTTAGGAACACATTCTTATTTTCAATGACGGCCTAGGAACGGTGGGTTAACTGCCTTGTTCAGGGGCAGAACGACAGATTCTTACCTTGTCAGCTCGGGGATTCAATCTTGCAACCTTACGGTTAACTAGTCCAATGCTCTAACCACCTGCTTTACATTGCACTCCACGAGGAGCCTGCCTGTTACGCGAATGCAGTAAGAAGCCATGGTAAGTTGCTAGCTAGCATTAAACTTATCTTATAAAAAACAATCAATCAATCATGATCACTAGTTAACTACACATGGTTGATGATATTACTAGTTTATCTAGTGTGTCCTGCGTTGCATATAATCGATGTGGTGCGCATTCGCGAAACAGGACTGTCGTTGCTGCAACGTGTACCTAACCATAAACATCAACGCCTTTCTTAAAATCAATACACAAGTATATATTTTTTAAACCTGCATATTTAGTTAATATTGCCTGCTAACATTAATTTATTTTAACTAGGGAATTGTGTCACTTATCTTGCAACAGAGTCAGGGTATATGCAGCAGTTAGGACCGCCTGGCTCGTTGCGAACTGTGTGAAGACTATTTCTTCCTAATAAAGACAGCCAACTTCGCCAAACGGGGGATGATTTAACAAAAGCGCATTTACGAAAAATGTACCTAACCATAAACATCAATGCCTTTCTTAAAATCAATACACAGAAGTATATATTTTTAAACCTGCATATTTAGCTAAAAGAAATCCAGGTTAACGGGCAATATTTACTAGGTGAAATTGTGTCACTTCTCATGCGTTCTGTGCAAGCAGAGTCAGGGTATATGCAGCAGTTTGGGCCGACTGGCTCGTTGCGAACTGTGTGAAGACATTTCTTCATACAAAATCCGTAATTAATTTGCCAGAATTTTACATAATTATGACATAACATTGCACAACCTTCAATGTAACAGCAATATTTAGACCTCGGGTTGCCGCCCGTTCGATAAAATACGGAACGGTTCCGTATTTCACTGAAAGAATAAACGTTTTGTTTTCGAGATGATAGTTTCCGGATTCGACCATATTAATGACCTGTTATAATTAAGTCTATGATTTGATAGAGCAGTCTGACTGAGCGATGGTGGGCACCAGCAGGCTTGTAAGTATTCATTCAAACAGCACTTTCGTGCGCTTTGCCAGCAGCTCTGCTGTTTATGAATTCAAGCCTATCAACTCCCGAGATTAGGCTGGTGTAACCGATGTGAAATGGCTAGCTAGTTAGCGGGGTGCGTGCTAATAGCGTTTCAAACGTCACTCGCTCTGAGACTTGGAGTAGTTGTTCCCCTTGCTCTGCATGGGTAACGCTGATTCGAGGGTGGCTGTTGTCGATGTGTTCCTGGTTCGAGCCCAGGTAGGGGCGAGGAGAGGGAAGGAAGCTATACTGTTACACTAGCAATAATAAAGTGCCTATAAGAACATCCAATAATCAAAGGTATATGAAATACAAATCGTATAGAGAGAAATAGTCCTATAATTCCTATAATAACTACAACCTAAAACTTCTTACCTGGGAATATTGAAGACTCATGTTAAAAGGAACCACCAGCTTTCATACGTCCTCATGTTCTGAGCAAGGAACTTAAACGTTTGCTTTCTTACATGGCACATATTGCACTTTTACTTTCTTCTCCAACACTTTGTTTTTGCATTATTTAAACCAAATTGAACATGTTTCATTAATTATTTGAGGCTAAATTGATTTTATTGATGTATTATATTAAGTTAAAATAAGTGTTCATTCAGTATTGTTGTAATTGTCATTATTACAACTAAAAAATATATATCTTTTATTTTTATTTTTTAAAATCGGCCGATTAATCGGTATCGTCTTTTTTTGGTCCTCCAATAAATCGGTATCGGTATCGGCGTTGAAAAATCATAATCGGTCGACCTCTAATCTCGACCCCATTCATCACTACACTCAGTACATTCCAAGCTTAACCATTAACCTCTGGTGTAGTCCCTCGTCTATGGCACCCCTCAGGTCTCTATTACAACTAATGATTAATAACATTTAAAGTTCAGAAATCCAAACCTATCAATAGTAAGGATGATCCTGAAATGTCACCAAGTTTGTTCATGAAATTATGTATAAGTATAGCTGATAAGCATGCCCTTTGAGGAAATGCACTGTGAGGTCAAACGGTGCCCCATGGATTGATGATGAGCTCAGAAATGTAATGATTCAACGTTATGACGGCGAAAAAGTAGCAGATAAATCTGCCACTCTGTTTGATGAGCAAAGTTATTGTAAATTAAGAAATCTAGTGACCAAGCTAAACAAAGCAAAATTGATGACGTAAAGGTTGATGGGGGAAAAACATGGAAAAACTCTATTATGGGTAGGAATTCAAACATGTCTGCCTCTATTGTTGAATCAGAGGGTATATTTATGACAAAATGACATGACATCGCAAAGTACTTTAATGAATATTTTACAGGCAAAGTGGACAAGTTGAGGAATGCTATGATTCCAATATACCCTTATAAAATATTTTATCATGAAGGAGAGGAAATGCATGTTTGAATTTCATCCCGTAGAAAGGGACGAGGTAGAAAGGATGCTGTTGTCTCTGTCGAATGACAAGTCACCTGGTACAGATCATCTTGACGCCAAATTGCTTAGAGTCACAGCTAACCAAATATCTACCCCAATCTCTCATAGTTCACTAAGTGCTTAATGTATGGGGTGTGCCCAGAAGTCTGGAAGGAGTCAAAGGTTATTCCACTACCTAAGGATTAAAAAATCTGCATTCACTGGTCCTAATACTCATCCTATAAGCTTGCTGCCTGTGTGTTAAGTAAATTATATCTGTACAAATTAAGGATTATTTCTCATGTAAATGGTATGATAATAGGTTTCCAGCATGCATACAAAGAAGGGCATTCTACGAGTACGGCCTTAGCACAAATGACAGATGATTGGTTAAAGAGTATGGATGACAGGAAGTTAGTTGGTGCAGTGTTGCCAGACTTCAGTGCTGCTTTTGATGTAATTGATCATGAACTGTTACTAGGTCAACTCAAATGTTATGGTTTTAAGTCAGCAGCTCTATCCGGATGGAAAGCTATCTATGCAGAAGGCAAAAAGTGTTCTTTAAAGGTAGCTTTTCAAACAGTAAAGATATACACTGTAGTATTCCTCAAGGAAGTTGCCTCTCAAGGAAGTTGCCTAGGCCCACATCTCTACTCTATCTTTACTAATGATTTACCTTCAGTAATGAACAAATCAAGAGTGGTCATGTATGCTGATGACTCTACAATGTATAGCGCAGCATCAGAATGTAATGAGCTAACAGATGTACTGAGCAGTGAACTAAGAATGGGGTCTGAGTGGGTTGATATGAACACATTGGTGTTGAACATTTCTAAAACTAAATGTATTGTATTTGATTCAAGATATATGCTTGCTGATGATCCCCAATTGAATTTGTCGATGAATAGAACGCCTGTAGAGGAAGTGAAATAAAAAAAACGAATAGGCGTCATGTTGGACGCAGCTTTATCATGGTCAGAACACATAGGCGTCATGTTGGACGCAGCTTTATCATGGTCAGAACACGTAGGCGTCATGTTGGACGCAGCTTTATCATGTTCAGAACACATAGGCGTCATGTTGGACGCAGCTTTATCATGGTCAGAACACATAGGCGTCATGTTGGACGGAGCTTTATCATGGTCAGAACACATAGGCGTCATGTTGGACGGAGCTTTATCATGGTCAGAACACATAGGCGTCATGTTGGACGCAGCTTTATCATGGTCAGAACACATAGGCGTCATGTTGGACGCAGCTTTATCATGGTCAGAACACGTAGGCGTCATGTTGGACGCAGCTTTATCATGGTCAGAACACATAGGCGACATGTTGGACGCAGCTTTATCATGGTCAGAACACATAGGCGTCATGTTGGACGCAGCTTTATCATGGTCAGAACACGTAGGCGTCATGTTGGACGCAGCTTTATCATGTTCAGAACACATAGGCGTCATGTTGGACGCAGCTTTATCATGGTCAGAACACATAGGCGTCATGTTGGACGGAGCTTTATCATGGTCAGAACACATAGGCGTCATGTTGGACGGAGCTTTATCATGGTCAGAACACATAGGCGTCATGTTGGACGCAGCTTTATCATGGTCAGAACACATAGGCGTCATGTTGGACGCAGCTTTATCATGGTCAGAACACGTAGGCGTCATGTTGGACGCAGCTTTATCATGGTCAGAACACATAGGCGACATGTTGGACGCAGCTTTATCATGGTCAGAACACATAGGCGTCATGTTGGACGCAGCTTTATCATGGTCAGAACACGTAGGCGTCATGTTGGACGCAGCTTTATCATGGTCAGAACACATAGGCGTCATGTTGGACGCAGCTTTATCATGGTCAGAACACATAGGCGTCATGTTGGACGCAGCTTTATCATGGTCAGAACACATAGGCGACATGTTGGACGCAGCTTTATCATGGTCAGAACACATAGGCGTCATGTTGGACGGAGCTTTATCATGGTCAGAACACATAGGCGTCATGTTGGACGCAGCTTTATCATGGTCAGAACACATAGGCGTCATGTTGGACGCAGCTTTATCATGGTCAGAACACATAGGCGTCATGTTGGACGCAGCTTTATCATGGTCAGAACACATAGGCGTCATGTTGGACGCAGCTTTATCATGGTCAGAACACATAGATAATATTGTTATTAAGATGGGTAAGGGAAGTACTGTTACAAGAAAATGTTCAGAATATTTAACATCTAGCACACTGAATCAGGTGAATCAATCCCTGGTCCTATCACACTTAGAGTACTGTCCAGTTATATGGTCAATCCCTGGTCCTATCACACTTAGAGTACTGTCCAGTTATATGGTCAATCCCTGGTCCTATCACACTTAGAGTACTGTCCAGTTATATGGTCAATCCCTGGTCCTATCACACTTAGAGTACTGTCCAGTTATATGGTCAATCCCTGGTCCTATCACACGTAGAGTACTGTCCAGTTATATGGTCAATCCCTGGTCCTATCACACTTAGAGTACTGTCCAGTTATATGGTCAATCCCTGGTCCTATCACACTTAGAGTACTGTCCAGTTATATGGTCAATCCCTGGTCCTATCACACTTAGAGTACTGTCCAGTTATATGGTCAATCCCTGGTCCTATCACACTTAGAGTACTGTCCAGTTATATGGTCAATCCCTGGTCCTATCACACTTAGAGTACTGTCCAGTTATATGGTCAATCCCTGGTCCTATCACACTTAGAGTACTGTCCAGTTATATGGTCAATCCCTGGTCCTATCACACTTAGAGTACTGTCCAGGTATATGGTCAATCCCTGGTCCTATCACACTTAGAGTACTGTCCAGTTACATGGTCAATCCCTGGTCCTATCACACTTAGAGTACTGTCCAGTTACATGGTCATCTGCAGCAAAGATATAAAAAAGCTCCAAATGGCTCAAAACATGGCTGCCAGATTAGCTCTTCATTGCTCTATCCGTATGAATATCATCCAAATGCATCAGAATCTCTCATGGCTTCACGTTAAAAACAAATTACTATCCAGTCTTCTGATTTTCTTTAGGAATGTTTTATTTAAAATAAATTTAAAAAAACAGTATTTTTCTGGTCAGTTAGTACATACTAGCAACACGCATAACCACCAAACCAGACAGGCAAATTCAGGGCAGCTAAGACAACCCAAGCCAAGAACAAATCGCCTTAAATCTACAGTTTTATATAGAGCCATAGCTGAATGGAACTCTTTACCAATCCATATTTCTCAAGCAAAAAGTAAATCCACCTTCAAAGAAAAAATAAAAGATCACTGAATGTAAAACTAAAATAAAACATCAACTGAATGTTAAATGTATTTTGTGTCAGGTATTATAATTGTCTGTATTGTCTACTTGTTGAATGTTTGTGAAGTCTTTATTTGTGGTTGTTTGTAATGTCTTGTTAATTGGTGTTGGACCCCCGAAAGACTAGCAAGAGTTACGGTGTTAGCTAATGGGGATCCAAATAAAAAGTGACTAAAGTGACCACGGCTTTCAGCCATCAGTATTCAGGGTTGGAACCACCCAGTTTATAATATAATGGCATGGGACATATACGCATATCTTGTATGCTAAAGCAAGCCTAGAGCCTAGAGCCTATGGCATGGCACATAGCCAGATAACATACATCAGGCCAACTTATATATTGCTCATCTGAAATCCATTTTCTTTATATCATAATGTTTCTTTAGACCTGCCTAAAATAAATAATGGATTTATTGTGATGGTGTATATTAAATGGATTTATTGTGACGTTGTACATTAAATTGATTTATTGTGACGTGTACATTAAATTGATTTATTGTAACGGTGTACATTAAATTGATTTATTGTAACGGTGTACATTAAATTGATTTATTGTAACGGTGTACATTAAATGGATTTATTGTGACGTTGTACATTAAATTGATTTATTGTGATGGTGTTCATCTAATGGATTTATTTGACTTTTTTAAATGTAGATGTTCCAAACGCTCGCATCAGTGGCTTGTACGCAGCTTGTACGCAGCTTGTATGCATGGGGGCCTGGAGATGCTAAACATGTTTATGTTAATTAACGGTCAATTATGGTGAGAACATTATTATTTTTTGTCTCAGCATAATTCATATGTTCATTACAAAAATATGAAAGGCAACATAATCAACTTTCAGACAGAAACACAGGTAGAGTTACTGTACAATGTCTTTCACATGACAATAACCGGTAGACAAAATGTAATGAGCACCACAGCCCTATATGGGGCATGATTTTGTATGTGAAAGTATTTCCAGCTTCCAAACAAGCCGTTTTATAAAGAGAGTATACAGTAAAGCTCTGGGTGTGAGGGGGTGTGTGGGGTGTTACCATCGCCTTAGTTGTAGGTCTGGTACAGGGACACTACGCAGCGCTGCCCCCATCACCATGAAGAAGACAGACAGTAAAAGAGACGCCCGCAGACCTGCAGCACAGGAGAGGAGAGGTGGAGAGGGGAAAGGGAAGAGGTGAAATGGGGAGAGGTGGGGAGTACAGAGAGAAAACGTGGAGGTTATTTTGTATTCTGAAATTCTGTTCCAAAGGTCATATATTTTGTATAATTGTTGAGACCTCATTCTATACATTATCCAAAATATGAATCACGAGTCCCCAGCCAACTCCCTTCAAACCACAACATCCCAATTCTGTTCCTGACTAAAGTCAACATTTTCAGTTTCCACCACATCACCATAATTTAAGGGAACTTCTGTTCCCATACAATCATTATCTGTTCCCTGTTCTCTCAATTCCTCTTGGTAGTGATGAGTGAGAGAGAGTCACTAGTTGAGAAAGTACACAATTATTGGTGACAAATTACTAGTATTACAAACTAAAATATGACTTTAATCTGATATGAAATGTAGAGAAATATTGGTGTCTCTGAATGTTTCTGCGGGTTCCCGTTGGGAACTCTCTGTTCCTGTCTGTCAGATTGGCCTATCTCTCTGTACAAAGAAGGCACAACTAAACAACGGCAGATGCTGGTATGTAAATGATTTGTGTACAAAATATATTTCATTCTAATCTCTACCATGCAGTCGCTAGAGCTGCCTTTCATCTGTTTGGCCTACATACTATAGCAGGGTGATTCATCACAAAACTAGAAAAGAGAAATACCATGATTTGGGGGATTTTCAAGAAACGTTATCTATAGAAGGGTCCTTTAGAGGTAGGATAGATTACATATATTTGAGAATTACCTCCTTTAAGACTCCATAATATTTAATATTTTCTCCCGAGTGTAGCAGTGGTCTAAGGCACTGCATCTCAGTGCTTGATGCATCACTACCGACACCCTGGTTCGATTCCAGTCTATATCACAACCGGCCGTGATTGGGAGTCTCATACGGCAGCGCACAATTGGCCCAGCGCCGTCATGGTTTGGCCATCATTGTAAATAAGAATTTGTTCTTAACTGACTTGCCTAGTTAAATAAAGGAAAAACAAAAATATGAATAATCATTTTTTTTTAATGTAAATGTACTACAAAGCTTTGTAATATGAGTAGTATTTTGATTTCAAAAACACATTTCTTAGATACATTTATGAATATTGACAATTATAAACTGGGTTGTTCGAGCCCTGAATGCTGATTGGCTGACAGCCGTGGTATATCAGACAGTATATCACGGGTAAGACGAAACATTTATTTTTACTGCTCTAATTACGTTGGTAACCAGTTTATAATAGCAATAAGGCTCCTCGGGGGTTTGTGGTATATGACCAATATACCACGGCTAAGGGCTGTATCCAGGTACTCGCGTTGCGTCAGCCCTTAGCCATGGTATATTGTCCATATTTCTTATTTAACCTTTATTTAACCAGGTAAGCCAGTTGAGAACAAGTTCTCATTTACAACTGCGACCTGGCCAAGATAAGAAAAGCTAAGCAGTGCGACACAAACAACAAAGAGTTACACATGGAATAAACAAACGTACAGTCAATAACACAATAGAAAAGTACATATACAGTGTGTGCAAATGAAGTAAGATTAGGGAGGTAAGGCAATAAATAAGCCGTAGTGGCAAAATAATTACAATTGAGCAAATAAACACTGGAGTGATAGATGTGCAAGTAGGGATACTGGGGTGCAAAGGAGCAAAAAAATATAAATAAAATATATAACAATATGGGGATGAGGTAGTTGGATGGGCTATTTACAGATGGCCTATGTACAGTTGTAATAATTTATAAGCTGCTCAGATAGCTGATGCTGAAAGTTAAAGGGCGATATGAGTCTCCAGCTTCAGTGATTTTTGCAATTCATTCCAGTCATTGGCAGCAGAGAACTGGAAGGAAAGGCAGCCAAAGGAGGAATTGGCTTTGGGGGTAACCAGTGAAATATACCTGCTGGAGCACGTGCTACGGGTGGGTGCTGCTATGATGACCAGTGAGCTGAGATAAGGCGGGGCTTTACCTAGCAAAGACATATAGATGACCTGGAGCCAGTGGGTTTGGTGACGAATATGAAGCAAGGGCAAGCCAACGAGAGCATACAGGTTGCATTGGTGGGTAGTATATGGGGCTTTGGTGACGAAACGGATGGCACTGTGATAGACTGCATCCAATTTTCTGAGTAGAAGGATAATTGGAGGATAATTTGTAAATGACATCGCCGAAGTCAAGGATCGGTAGGATAGTCCATTTTAAGAGAATATGTTTGGCAGCATGAATTAAGGATGCTTTGTTGCAAAATAGGAAGCTGAGTCTAGATTTAATTTTGGATTGGAGATGCTTAATATGAGTCTGCTTAATGCACCGCCTTATTGCTTAAATATACAATTTTTGATTTGACAAATTTTTCTATATAATTGTTGAACATAATATACTCTACGGGCATATTAAAGTTATCTGCTAGTTTATTGTTTTAGATTATGATTATTGAAATTGAAATCCTACTCATTGTAACGGCAGTCCTCCTCCTCTTCATCTTCGGAAGAGGAGGAGTATTGAGGGAACCAAGGCGCAGCGTAGTGAAAAGACATATTTATTTAACAAAAACACGAACTTGATAAACTAACAAAAAAACAACAAACGGTGTAGACAGACCTAGACGTCGTACTTACATAAAACAAGAAAACGCACGAATAGGAACATAGGCTACACAAACCGAACAAACCGTAAACGGAAGACAATCACCCACAACGAACACTGTGACAACGCCTACCTAAATATGACTCTTAATTAGAGGAACGCCAAACACCTGCCTCTAATCAAGAGCCATACCAGGCAACCCAAAACCAACACAGAAACAGAAAACATAGAATGCCCACCCAACCTCACGTCCTGACCAACTAACACACATAACAAACTAACAGAAATAGGTCAGGAACGTGACACTCATATTACAGAGCAAGTGGTAAAGCATCATATGAGAGGCCTGGGGAAGGCCAAAATGTCACAAATATTCCAACTTTAATTAATTATTTCTCAATTATGCTTTAGGTTTACAAATATATGTCAACAATAGTTACTCCAAAAAGTCCGTTCTAATGAGTAAATTTTGTTTAAAAAAATCGCCCAAAATCGTGATCTTATTTGGTTCTAGTTTTGTGAGGTATCACCCAGCAGCAAAACAAACCAGAAACTGAAACTTCCAACTTTGAGTGTAATAGGTAGAAATAGAAGAAGTGTGACTTGTCATGCCGGATTATAACTTGATTAGGAAATCATCTCCTTAATTTGAGAGTCAGGCACACCATCCTTTGAAGGTTACTGCATAGCTACTCTTTTTGCAGAGCAACATATAATAGCCCCTGCCTGCATGTACATCCCTGAGCGGTCTCTGAAAATCAACGTCTGGCAGGATTTTATGGCTTTAAACATGTCGACTTAGAAAATCAGATGCACCGCAGCACACAACTTTTTAACGCAAACTCCCAACAAGTGATCTCCTTTCTCTGACACATTCTACCACCCTCAGCATGTGTGCGCTCCACTCGACTTAAGCATATCACAGGAGCCTATTCCACAGATGGGTCATATATGATGGACTCTGTCTGTCACCTTTCAGATGCCACAGAGGAGAAGAGATCATCAGCATATTTTAAATGGTGGTAAGAGAAATCCCAGCAGCAAGCTTATTTCACCTTAGAGATGGGGCTTAGCTGTTACTACGCCTGCAGTCTATCCTGAAACCCCACAGACTCTTGTCAAAAGCAGTGGACTATATAGAGAATACGGTGCCATTCGGCATGCAGACACTGATTTACTACTACTATTGTACCTCACTGCTCCACATGGGCATAGACAAAATCATGCTACAGATTAACACACGCTTTTAAGGAGTTACATTTCAATAGGTTTTATTGATTTATTGAGGTTGTGAATCCTAAACTCCTATTGACAACAATGCAAGTCTAAGTTAAAACTTAATTGAAGAGGAAGTTAGTATTTGCCCAAATGAATAAAGTTACGAAACACAATGAACGATATGACACTGTTATGACCTTTTACTATGTAACACCCAATAGCCACTTCATCTTTTTGTTTTAAAGAGACTGTCATGAGATGTCCCTAGATGACTAACTAACCACAAACCTATGACATATGCCATTTCCTTTCATATGCTGTATATGTTATTTTCTTTTGTATGTTTCCAAGGAGTCAAATAAAATGTATTTGTCAGCTGATAGTGTGGTCCGGGTGTTAGATTGGTGTTAGCTAACTATTTTAAATCAGGTGATGTGGAGGAACTGGTTTAGTGATTAGCAGGCATGACTGGTAGGCAGCACTTCTGAGTGTTACTTTAACTGTCAGTAAACAATACTTGACTGTTGTTTGAGAGCTCGATGAAAGAGATTCCACAAAATAGCACATAAGTTGCCCGTAGCAAAAATTCCACAAGGCAGCCAGTCAGTCACCATTTCGTATAGAAACAAGTTATTTTGTGGTGACTAGATCATAATGACTACAACAAAAGACTTGAACTTACTGAAAAGACAGAAGCATTATGTTATTTCTGTGTGTCAGACAATCGGTGAGGCCAACCTCTATGATCCCTTACATAAAAAAACACATGATTTCACATGTGGAACACTTCACATGTGATCTTGTGCAGTTTCATGTTATCACATGTTGCTTTACTGTTGTCATCACATTAACTTCACATAACATTACATGAAAACGTGTGATCACGTGAAATTCATGTGATTTTTCATTGAGATGACAGATGTAAATACAGGGAAATATTTTGATTGTTTACCTGTTGCTCAGACCCTTTCTCATGGTTTAATAATTTAAGGTAGTCTTTGGACTGGATGTATATCTTAACTATTCTTATGTCAACATAGGCCCACCAAAATTAAACTAGGCCAGTTATTTCTACAGATGTTGTGTATACATTGAGGGAAATGTTTGTTTCCCATTCTTATGGTTGATTGGATAAAAAACGTCAATCAATTATGACCTATGATATCTAGTCATCAATACCTTCTCATTTTTCCCCCAGGATGTATACGTCAACAATTCCCAAGTCGCTGCAGCACGCAATGACACAACCCTGGGGAAATATAATTTGGCAATGGAGACATAAAGACGTACTGCCACCTCGAACAAAACAACTCACCTTTCTTGTCCATCAGCCACATAAATAGCAGCCAAGGGGTAAACCCTACTGGCCCCCATAGAACCAGCACGGCGATGTCAGATTTGGCGAAATCGTACGCGTGCATGGCAGAGTTCTGAATTGGGCCCCAAGTGTTCCATACCATCCCTTGCATGAACGCCAGCAAAGAAAATAGAGTCAGAACCAGCCATCTTCTCCCGTAGACTCGGCTGTAAACTGGCTGAATACTCGTCTCGGGGTTAGGAGAAAAAATAAGTGGTTCCCTTTCGCCCTCGGTGCTCGATGCAGCACCCATCGCATTTGATACAACGTAGCGTTCGTTCAGCAGTGACTTAATCCGCGCGCGATGTCCAATATTCGATTACACAATGACAACAAATGTATCTAACTTCAATATCAGTTGCCCAGAGAAACAATAACAACCCATGTCGCTGCAACAATTCAAGCTGCACTGCGCATGCCTGAACGGAAGTGGTCACAATTTTGAAATTTAAACCCGTTGTCATCCATGTTGGTCCCTTCCTCAATAGATGGTAACGTGATTTTCAGCCCTTATTGAGTCGGAATGCCCCCCAGTTTAGCATTACCGTATCCTTGGAAAAAGAGTCGCTCACATGAGTTTTGTTTACTTCCTCTCTGATTTGTTCGTGGACGTGTAAAGAAAGGTGAGCCCCAAATGATTGCTGTGCTTGCAAAACTACATACTTAGGTTTATTTTCGTGAAGTGTGGTGAGAGTTTAGATATGTGTCCTTATTATTTTATTATCAATTGTCTTCTATACTGTTGTCACAATAGAGTTGTAATGTGTGTGTTTGTTTGAGTCTCTCTGGTTAAGTGATAATGCCCGAGAAGCCAGTGTTTGGAGGATATATTGGCACGGGTGTTGTTGGCCCGAGACGAAGTCGAGAACCGGTGTTGTGCCGAAAATCTCCCCCCTGTCAGAATTCTCCCCCCTTACGCGTGAACGCGCACACACTCAATTCTTCATTGCTGCGACTTGCTTGCTGGTTGAGATTTCTGCTCTTCACTCTGTTGTCAGTTTAGCCTACATTTCACTGATCTTAGTAGCAGAAGGCCTTTTTTATTTGTATCCTTCAAGGTAGCTGTCAATGATCCCGTTAAGCTGCGTTATATAAATGTTTTATGCCGATTTGATCGCGGGGTGGCACTAGTAATGTCTGGAGTTTTCGGTTTGGCCATTTGTTTCAAGTGTATTAGTCTATAAATAAATCTCTTTGCCAAAATTCGTCATCTCCCATGTCTTATTCGACAAGTAGTTGTGAAATATTTTTTTGCCTGCCTATATTTTACTCCCTCTATGTTTAATGTAACACACATACGTTAATTATTAATTTAGGTTGCCTATCCTGGCGTGAAGTTTGTTCTATAGAAAGTATTTGACTGATGTGTGCCACAGAAAGTATTTGATTCTAGTGACAAAATTAAGGAAATTAGAAGGGGGTGAGGAGGATTTCGGCAAGGCCATTTTCTTGCCTTCTATCTTGGGACTGCAAGGCCTGGCACACTTCAGAATCATTTTTGGTAGCTCATGTTGACCAGTAGTGTGCGCCACAGAAAGTATTTGACTCTAACCACAAAATTAAGGAAATTAGAAGGGGGGTTGGCAGGCAAGAAAATGGCATTGCCGAACCCCCCCCCCCCCTCCCCCCTTCTAATTTCCTTAATTTTGTCACTTGAGTCAAATACGTTCTGTGGCACACATCAGAGTCAAATACTTTCTACAGAACAAATTTCATGTCAGGTTAGGCAACCAAAATGAATAATTCATTTAGCCAGCAGCATACCACCCTGCATACCACTACTGGCTTGCTTCTGAAGCTAAGCAGGGTTGGTCCTGGTCAGGCCCTGGATGGGAGACCAGATGCTGCTGGAAGTGGTGTTGGAGGGCCAGTAGGAGGCACTCTTTCCTCTGGTCTAAAAAATATCCCAATGCCCCAGGGCAGTGATTGGGGACACTGCCCTGTGTAGGGTGCCGTCTTTCGGATGGGACGTTAAACGGGTGTCCTGACTCTCTGAGGTCATTAAAGATCCCATGGCACTTATCGTAAGAGTAGGGGTGTTAACCCCGGTGTCCTGGCTAAATTCCCAATCTGGCCCTCAAACCATCATGGTCACCTAATAATCCCCAGTTTAAAATTGGCTCATTCATCCCCCTCCTCTCCCCTGTAACTATTCCCCAGGTCGTTGCTGCAAATGAGAACGTGTTCTCAGTCAACTTACCTGGTAAAATAATGGTAAAATAAAATAAATAAATAAATAAAATGTATGTGTGTTATATTAAACATAGAGGCAGTAAAATGTAGGAAAACAAACACTTCAGAACTACTAGTCCAATAAGACATGGAAGAGATGATGAATTTTGGTAAAGAGATTTATTTAGACTAATACACTTGAAACAAATGGCCAAAACGAAAACTGCAGACATTACTAGTGCCTCCCCGCGATTAAACCGCCATAACATTTTATGAAACGCAGCCTAACATGCTGACCAGACCGGACGGTCGCGTTCCGAGCGTCGCAAAATACATGTAGAAATCCATGTTATCCAATTATTGCACTCACACTGCTTGCGCGCGCCAACGAGCGTCTGCGTTGCCAATGGCTAAAATAGAAGTCATTCCTATTTCTGATGCAGATCTTGTTGCAAGTCCTGCCTCTCCCATCTCCTCATTGGTTTATAGAAGCAGGTACCCACGTGCCATCTCCTCATTGGTTATACCCACATGGGTGATTGAAAGATGAAATGTTTTGTCGGTTGTCGTGGTAATACTATGAAAGTGTAGATGCCAATCACCATATAAGTTAAAAGATGAAAAAGTCTGGAAGGAGGAGAGATGACTAGAAACGATTTGGTTGGCCGTTTTATGTGTGGATTAATTGTCGGAGACAAGTCTCCGCTGGATTCCTTGTGCATTTCAGGTAAAATAACTCAATGTTTATATCCCAGGACAAATTAGCTAGCAACAGCAAGCTAGCTAAATAGGACAATTAGCTAGCAAGTGCAAGCTAACTAGCTAAATTGCCATATATGTTTAATGCTTTTCGACCTGTCCCCAAATTAATGTCATTGGTTCAGAGTTTGTTTTGATATTTTAACCTGCGTGTCGTGATCGCGTTTGGTGTAGGGGCACAAAATACATTTATGCACGATGGCGCACGTGCGCAGCCGGTTTAGGTTCCGTGTAACAGGATCATTGACAGCTGCCTTGAAGGACACAAATTAAAAAATGCTTTCTGCTACTAAGATCAGTGAAATGGAGGCTAAACTGACAACAGAGTGAAGAGCAGAAATCTCAACTAGCAAGCAAGTCGCAGCAATAAAGAATTGATTGTGTGCGCGTTTTAGCGGGGGGGGGGGGGGGGGGGATTCTGGCAGGGGGAGATTTTCGGCACAACACTGGCAAACCGTGACAATATATCCTCCAAACATCAGCTTCGAGGGCATTATCACTTTTATACAATTGGTTACCAACATATTCAATTAATGATTGACATTTTCATTAAAAACATTCCGAATAATTTATTTATGGTCGTTCATTGTATCGGTTCGGTTTCCAGTGACGCGAACCAGACGTTGTCTTTTTGCTCTGTGTCTATGGACGTTCGTTCGTTCTAAATGTTCTATTGCCATACTGGCTGGCAATGTTTCTTATCCTTATCCTTATTGCTTGCTAGATAGCTAACTTACTGTCATGTCAAACAGTGCAGCCAGAATATTTATTAAAAGTTTCATTTGCATTTGTTTAAGCTGTTTTCTAGTGACATTAATTTGGATACATTCATAAGAATGAGCTAATGAGCGATTTCACCTGTAATAAAAAATTTGCTCATCAGGACACTGTTGTTCAGAGGAGCTAGCCAACAACACAGCTAACACAATCACTTGAAACTGAAGCTGGAAAGACTGCAAACTTGCTTAATTTTGTTTAGTTTTACCTGTTTTCTATTTACATTTCTTTGTATATGTCCATAAAAACTATGCTGATTCACAATTTCGACTGGCTGAGAAAAGCTGCCTGCATGTATGTCTTTTCCCGACTCCCGACCCCAGGCTACACATTCATTACAATGGGACCGCTGGAGATCGAATTTCAATATGAAACAGTGTTGCAAATGTCAGACAGACCACAAGTTTTATACAAATCTCCACTATTGAAAACCAATTGCTAGTGTAAAAGAAATTGGAGCTAATGTCTAGATGCTTTTTACAGTGGAGACCAAGTTTATACATTGTCTGGCTGGGCTGATGAGACAGTGGATTGCCAGGGAGATGGAACAGCATTTCAACGTTATAGCTTTTGCTGGTGGTAACTTGTGGAATAGACACTGGCTGGAATGCAGTTTTAACCAGTCAGCGTCCAGGATTAGACCTGCCCGTTGTATAATTAAGTGATAATGCCTGAGATGCCCGTGTTTGGTGTTTGTGCCATTTTTTATTGTTTTGCATTGTTTGTCATTTATTTTGTACAAAATGTTTCTGCCACCGTCTCTTATGACTGAAAAGAGCTTCTGGATATCAGGACAGAGATTACTCACCTCGAAATGGACAAAGATTTTTTCTTTTAAGGAATCAGACGCAAAGGATTTACTGCTGACACCAGACCAGCCCCAAATCGTTGTCATTCTCATGAAGAAGAGACGCTGATACAGGGGAAGCAGGTCCAGGTGCCTTGTGAAAATTTGTCGGTGCATGGGTAACCCGCCTCTACCATCCGTCCATTTGGCCAACGTGCAATCATTGGAGAATAAACTGGATGAGCTCTGTTCAAGACTATCCTACCAACGGGACATTAAAAACTGTAATATCTTATGTTTCACCAAGTCGTGGCTGTCTTGCATCGGCAACACAGAACAGCTGCCAGACGCCTCCGGTAAGACATGGGGTGGTGGTCTGTGTCTATTTGACAATAACAGCTGGTGCGCAAATCTAATATTAACCTATTCACACATATTTTTTTTTATTTTACCGTTATTTTACCAGGTAAGTTGACTGAGAACACGTTCTCATTTGCAGCAACAACCTGGGGAATAGTTACAGGGGATGAATGAGCCAATTGTAAACTGGGGATTATTAGGTGACCATGATGGTTTGAGGGCCAGATTAGGAATTTAGCCAGGACACCGGGGTTAACACCCCTACTCTTACGATAAGTGCCATGGGATCTTTAATGACCTCAGAGAGTCAGGACACCCGTTTAACGTCCCATCCGAAAGACGGCACCCTACACAGGGCAGTGTCCCCAACCACTGCCCTGGGGCATTGGGATATTTTTTAGACCAGAGGAAAGAGTGCCTCCTACTGGCCCGCCAACACCACTTCCAGCAGCATCTGGTCTCCCATCCAGGGCCTGACCAGGACCAACCCTGCTTAGCTTCAGAAGCAAGCCAGTAGTGGTATGCGGGGTGGTATGCTGCTGGCATCAACACATGGGTGTGATAATTCTACAGTGGTCCCTGTAGTGTACGATCAAACAGTGTGATTAGAAGGCGTATTTAGAACGTCCAGTTTTGAATGACACAACAATCAGCATTTGAGCTGGCCACATTGGTTTTTTTTTTCAGAAACATTTTCCACAAACACAGTCCTTACAAAGTTATGTCCAGATTGTGAGCAGTTCATTTTGGATGCAATGTTCAGACATTCACAGAAGTATCTACAGCATAACACAATCATCCAAACCGGAAAAATGTAGGCTACATTTGTAACTAGCGCTTATTGAGGAAAGATTGACATAACTCAAGCGGTCATATTTTTATAACTCTCGACTGACAGAAACGACAATATGAATTAGCTAATAGCAATTACTATTTATAAGTAATCACATCACGGGTGAGCTCACCATTGATCAAAATAAAATAAAAAAATTGAGTAAAATACTTTATAGAAATCGAAAGTAATCCAACGATGGGTAGTTTGTGCGCGCCGCCATGCGTGTTCTTTTCGCATCAACCAAAGATAACGAGGGGACAAGATGAGTCTGGTCTGTCTTTTAGTATGCAGGGGGTGTGTTGTCTATAATCATCCACTTCCCTTCATTCACTTCCGGAGGTTTACCCAAAAGATGAGTGAACCATTCCTTCACCTCATTAAAACATCTTTGGTCTGACAGATTACGTGACACCCAGAATGCATTGTATAATGTCAACAAACATGGCGCCACACATAGCTGGCAAATAGCTTAGCTCATTATAACACGTAGAACCTTCAAAAAAGTATTTTGAACACATCATAGGTGTCCATTACAATATATACATTAAACAGAATGCATTATTTGTAACAAGTAATTAAAAACGTGAATAAAACTCTAAATACATTATGCTCCATATATACATGCATACATACATACAGTTGACGTCGGAAGTTTAAATACACTTAGGTTGGTGTCATTAACTTGTTTTTCAACCACTCCACAATTTCTTGTTAACAAACTATAGTTTTAGCAAGTCGTTTAGTGCATCTACTTTGTGCATGACACAAGTAATTTTTCCAACAGTTGTTTACAGACAGATTATTTCACTTATAACTCATTGTATCACCATTCCAGTGGGTCAGAAGTTTACATACACTAAGTTGACTGTGCCTTTAAACAGCTTGGAAAATTCCAGAAAATGATTTCATGGCTTTAGAAGCTTCTGATAGGCTAATTGACATCATTTGAGTCAATTGGAGGTGTACCTGTGGATATATTTCAAGGCCGACCTTCAAACTCAGTGCCTCTTTGCTTGACATCATGGGAAAATCAAAAGAAATCAGCTAAGACCTCAGAAAAAATATTGTAGACCTCCACAAGTCTGGTTCATCCTTGGGAGCAATTTTCAAATGCCTAAAGGTACCACGTTCATCTGTACAAACAATAGTACGCAAGTATAAACACCATGGGATCACGCAGCCATCATACCGCTCAGGAAGGAGACGCGTTCTGTCTCCTAGAGATGAACGTACTTTGGTGCGAAAAGTGCAAATCAATCCCAGAACAGCAAAGGACCCTGTGAAGATGTTGGCGGAAAACAGTACAAAAGTATCTATATCCACAGTAAAACGAGTCCTATATCAACATAACCTGAAAGGCCGCTCAGCAAGGAAGAAGCTACTGCTTCAAAACCGCCATAAAAAAGCCAGACTACGGTTTACAACTGCACATGGGGATAAAGATCGTACTTTTTGGGGATATGTCCTCTGGTCTGATGAAACAAAAATATAACTTTTTGGCCATAATGACCATCATTATGTTTGGAGGAAAAAGGGGAGGCTTGCAAGCCGAAGAACACCATCCCAACTGTGAAGCACTTCACAAAATAGATGGCATCATGGGGTAGGAAAATTATGTGGATATATTGAAGCAACATCTCAAGACATCAATCAGGAAGTTTAAGCTTGGTCGCAAATGGGTCTTCCAAATGGACAATGACCCCAAGCATACTTCCAAAGTTGTGGCAAAATGGCTTATGGACAACAAAGTCAAGGTATTGGAGTGGCCATCACAAAGCCCTGACCTCAATCCTATAGAACCTTTGTGGGCAGAACTGAAAAAGCGTGTGTGAGCAAGGAGGCCTACAAACCTGACTCAGTTACACCAGCTCTGTCAGGAGGAATGGGCCAAAATTCACCCAACTTTTTGTGGGAAGCTTGTGGAAGGCTACACGAAATGTTTGACCCTAGCTAAACAATATAAAGGTAAACAAATACTAATTGAGTGTATGTAAACTTCTGACCCAAATGGAATGTGATGAAAGAAATAAAAGCTGAAATAAATCATTCTTTCCACTATTATTCTGATATTTCACATTTTTTAAATAAAGTGGTGATCCTAACTGACCTAAGACAGGGAATTCTTACTACTATTAAATGTCAGGAATTGTGAAAAACTGAGTTTAAATGTATTTGGATAAGGTTTATGTAAACTTCCGACTTCAACTATACATACATATACGGTATACATACATACTGCGCCTACAGTAGAAACGACAACACGATATACAGAAAATAAGGAACTTACTTTGATAGGAAAACACACATGTCCAAAGTTAATATGTGTAAGGAAAATAACATGGAAGGCAAAGTGAGCGCCAGCAAGAAAAATGTTCAAATTCTTGCAAGGCTGCGCAAATATATGCGTACTTGATCTGCGCAAACATGAGTGAAGTGAGGTGGGTTCTCCTGGAAGAGAGAAGTTTATCTGGCTCAGTAAAGCCTCAAACTTAAATTGTCTGCAACGCTGAAATGGACTACTTCTATAGGAAATTAATGAGGAGGTGGAACAGACTTCAATTCAAACTGTTAGAAAATAATTTGAAATTGACAAGTTGAAACGTAGCCTATAGATAATTAGCAGGCAGCGTGTGTAAAATGTCCTGTTGTGTAATAATCACATTTTGGAACAGTGAGTGCATTTTGACATCACGTGCATAAAACAACTCACGCTGGGGCGACCGTTAGAGAGATTTGGAACTCATGTGAAAAGGTTAAGGAAGTTTCAAGGTTTTGAGTATCTCATGATAAGCTGTAGACCACACTATTTATCAAGTGAGTTTTCATCTATTTTTTGTAGCTGTCTATTTACTGCCACAAACCGATGCTGGCACTAAGACCGCACTCAACGAGCTGTATACGGCCATAAGCAAACAATAAAATGCTCATGCAGAGGCGGCGCTCCTAGTGGCCGGGGACTTTAACGCAGGGAAACTTAAATCTGCTTTACCTCATTGCTACCAGCATGATACATGTGCAACGAGAGGGAAAAAACTCGAGACCACCTTTACTCCACCCACAGATACACGTACAAAGCTCTCCTTCACCCTACATTTGGAAAATCTGACTATAATTCTATCCTCCTTGTTCCTGCTTAAAACCAAAAATGTAAAAACTTGCTCAATAAGGAAGTGGTCAGATGACGCAGATGCTTAGTTACAGGACTATTTTACTAGCACGGACTGGAATATGTTCTGGGATTCATCCGATGGCATTGAGGAGTATACCACATCAGTCACCGGTTTCATCAATAAGTGCATCAATGACGTTGACTCCATAGTGACCGTACGTACATACCCATATCCGCGCTGAGCTAAAGGGTAGAGCTGAGGCTTTCAAGGAGTGGGACTCTAACCCGGACGCTTATAAGAAATCCTGCTATGCCTTCCGACGAACCATCAAACAGGCAAAGCGTCAATACAGGACTAAGATTGAATCCTACTGCACCGGCTCCGACCTTCGTCGGATGTGGCAGGGCTTGCAAACTGAATCCTGGCTTAGAAAGGCCACCAAAAACTCTGAAATTTCCATCCCTAACTATAAACATTTTCCGAAAAAATAGAACTGCCAAAGTGGGCGGAGTTGCAATCTACTGCAGAGATGGCCTGCAGAGTTTTGTCTTACTATCCAGGTCTGTGCCCAAATAATTTGAGCTTCTACTTTTAAAAATCCACCTTTCCAGAAACAAGCCTCTCACCGTTGCCGCTTACTATAGATCACCTTCTGCCCCCAGCTGTGCCCTGGACACCATATGTGAATTGGTTGCCCCCCATCAATCTTCAGAGCTTGTGCTGTTAGGTGACCTAAACTGGGACATGCTCAACCATCCTACAATCTAAGCTTGATGCCCTCGATCTCAAACAAATTATCAATGAACTTACCAGGTACAACCCCAAATCCGTCAACACGGGCACCCTCAAAGATATCGTCCTAAACAACCTGCCCTCCAAATACACCTTTGCTGTCTTCAACCAGGATCTCAGCGACCACTGCCTCATTGCCTGTGTCCGTAATGGGTCTGCGGTCAAATGACCACCCCTCATCACTGTCAAATGCTCCCTAAGACACTTCAGCGAGCAGGCCTTTCTGGCCCGGGTATCCTGGAAGGATATTGACCTCATCCCGTTGGTAGAGGATGCCTGGTCGTTCTTTAAGTAATTTCCTCACCATCTTAAATAAGCATGCCCATTTCAAAAAATGTTGAACTAAGAACAGATATAGCCCTTGGTTCACTCCAGACCTGACTGCTCTCGACCAGCACAAAAACATCCTGTGCAGGACTGCACTAGCATCGAATAGTCCCCACGATGTGCAACTTGTCAGGGAAGTCAGGAACCAATACACACAGTCAGTCAGGAAAGCAAAGGCTAGCTTTTTCAAACAGAAATTTCTATCCTCTAGCTATCTAACTATAAAAAGTTTTGGGACACTGTAAAGTCCATGGAGAATAAGAGCACCTCCTCTTATTCAATTAGTGGATTGCGCAGTCAGATGGAACAGAGTAAATTGGCATTTTTAATGTCATAGATTTAGCATGTGGTAATTTATGGAATAGACACTGGCTGGAATGCGGTTTTAACCAATCACCATTCAGCATCTGTTGTATAATTAATTACCTATAAGATCATTTGATCTGATGATGCAGATGACAGGCAATCAGAACGTTCCTCATGTTGCCTTTCATTAAAATATTGGCTATGTGGCAACACGTGTGTCGGACACAAATCGCATAGAATTTGGGCAACTAGCTAATAATAATTGTATTAACTAACCTCTCTCCTGACCCTGTTTACCTGTTATCCTCAGGCCCAGCTATGACCCCCAAGCCATTCAGCCCAGAAGAGATCCAGAGGATCCTGGGATCTCTCCAGAGGCCTGCCGTCTTCCTCAACATTACCTGTGATTGGCCAGTGCTCCTCTGGACTGTAGACCACCTGTCACGATGCCTTGGAGGGAAGGCTGTCCGGTTCAGAATGGGAAGGAGACAGCATGAAAAGAAGAGTAAGAGAACGGGCCAGTGCAGAAACAACTCCAGCCCCTACCCCCTATGCACGTCATGCAGCCCCTACCCCCTATGCACGTCATGCAGCCCCTACCCCCTATGCACGTCATGCAACCCCTACCCCCTATGCATGTCATGCAGCCCCTACCCCCTATGCACGTCATGCAGCCCCTACCCCCTATGCACGTCATGCAGCCCCTACCCCCTATGCACGTCATGCAGCCCCTACCCCCTAGGCACGTCATGCAGCCCCTTTAAAGTGTAGATGTTCCAAAGGACTGCATCAATGGCTTTTAGGCTGAATATCACATTTACATAAGTATTCTACCCCTTTACTCAATACTTTGTTGAATCACCTTTGGCAGCAACTACAGCCTCGAGTCTTCTTTGGTATGACACTACAAGCTTAGCTCACCTGTATTTGGGGAGTTTCTCCCATTCTTCTCTGCAGATCCTCTCTAGCTCTGTCAGGTTGAAAGGGGAGCGTCGCTGAACAGCTGTTTTCAGGTCTCTCCAGAGATGGTTGATCGGGTTCAAGTCTGGGCTCTGGCTGGGCCACTCAAGGACATTCACAGACTTGTCCCGAAGCCCCTCTTGCATTGTTTTGGCTGTGTGCTTAGGGTCGTTATACTGTTGGAAGGTGAACCTTCGCCCCAGTCTGAGGTCCTGAGCACTCTGGAGCAGGTTTTCATCAAGGATCTCTCTGTACTTTACTCCATTCAGCTTTCCCTCGATCCTGACTAGTCTCCCAGTCCTTGCCACTGAAAAACATCCCCACAGCATGACGCTACCACGACCATGCTTCACCGTAGGCATGGTGCCAGGTTTCCTCCAGACGTGACACTTGACATTCAGGCCAAAGAGTTCATTCTTGGTTTCATCACCCCAGAGAATCTTGTTTCTCATGGTCTCAGAGTTCTTTAGTGCCTTTTGGCAAACTCCCAAGTGGACTGTCGTGTGCCTTTTTACTGATTGTGTGGCTTCCGTTTGGCCATTCTACCATAAAGTTTTTTTTTTATACATTTGCAACAAATTCTTAACCTGTTTTCACTTCGTTATTATGGGGGATTGTGTGTAGATTGATGAGGGGATTTTTTTTCTCATCTATTTTAGAATAAGGCTGTAACATAACCAATGTGGAAAAAGTCAAGAGGTCTGAGTACTTTCCGTATGTACTGTGGGGTCTGAAATTATTGACACTCTTGATGAAGATCAGCAATAATGACTGTGTAAAAATAGTTAAAATACTGGGCTTTATTGTATGCTCCCAAAAAGGTGGGAATTACATTATTTATACAAATACAATTGCTCAGATTATTTTTTTTCCCACCTTTATTTAACCAGGTAGGCAAGTTGAGAACAAGTTCTCATTTACAACTGCGACCTAGCCAAGATAAAGCAAAGCAGTGCGACACAAACAACAACACAGAGTTACACATGGAATAAACAAACGAAAAGTCTATATACAGTGTGTGCAAATGAAGTAAGATTAGGGAGGTAAGGCAATAACTAGGCCATAGTGGTGAAATAATTACAATTTAGCAATTAAACACTGGAGTGATAGATGTGCAGAAGATGAATGTGCAAGTAGAGATACTGGGGTGCAAAGGAGCAAAAAATAAATAACAATATGGGGATGAGGTAGTTGGGTGGGCTATTTACAGATGGTCTGTGTACAGGTGCAATGATCGGTAAGCTGCTCTGACAGCTGATGCTTAAAGTTAGTGAGGGAGATATGACTCCAGCTTCAGTGATTTTTGCAATTCGTTCCAGTCATTGGCAGCAGAGAACTGGAAGGAAAGGCGGCCAAAGGAGGAATTGGCTTTGGGGATGACCAGTGTAATATACCTGCTTGAGTGCGTGCTACGGGTGGGTGCTGCTATGGTGACCAGTGAGCTGAGATAAGGCGGGGCTTTACCTAGCAAAGAGTTATAGATGACCTGGAACCAGTGGGTTTGGCGACGAATATGAAGCGAGGGCCAGCCAACGAGAGCATACAGGTCGCAGTGGTGGGTAGTATATGGGGCTTTGGTGACAAAACAAATGGCACTGTGATAGACTACATCCAATTTGCAGAGTAGAGTGTTGGAGGCTATTTTGTAAATGACATCGCCAAAGTCAAGGATCGGTAGGATAGTCAGTTTTACGAGGGTATGTTTGGCAGCATGAGTGAAAGATGCTTTGTTGCGAAATAGGAAGACGATTCTAGATTTCATTTTGGATTGGAGATGTTTAATATGAGTCTGGAAGGAGAGTTTACAGTCTAACCAGACACCTAGGTATTTGTAGTTGTCCACATATTCTAAGTCAGATCCGTCCAGAGTAGTGTTGCTAGATGGGCGGGCGGGTGCGGGCAGGGATCTATTGAAGAGCATGCATTTAGTTTTACTTGCATTTAAGAGCAGTTGGAGGCCACGGAAGGAGTGTTGTATGGCATTGAAGCTTGTCTGGAGGTTTGTTAAGTGTCCAACAAGTAATACTGTTTAAAAAGAAATACTTTTTTTCTCAAAGGTAGGGGTCAGAATGATTGCCACCCCTAAAAATTCTTATAAATAAAGGAGTCAAAATGTTAGTATTTGGTCCCATATTCCTAGCATGCAGTGATTTACATCAAGCTTGTGACTCTACAAACTTGTTGGATGCATTTGCAGTTAGTTTTGATTGTGTTTCAGAGTACTTTGCATCACCTCAGCCGCTGAGACTAACAACTTTAGGCATTGTACACTAAAACTTTAGGCATTGTCATGAAGATGTTCTACTCCACCAGTCATCATAATTGAAGTGCAGTCAGCCATTGAGCACTGTGCTATGCATCCTGAATGGCTATGTTGTTGTTAATATTTCTCCTTGATAAGTTGCCTCTTTGGCACCAAAGACCTTGTTGTTTACTGTTGTATATAACAATTTATTTTCATAAAGGTAAAATAAAATATGGTAGAAAACTGCAAATGTATGCCTATGTTTAGTTTAGTTCTGCTTTGGTGGTGATATATTGTGCCTTCCCAATGTTTTCAAACCATTGTTAATGGCCTATTAGTCAGTGTTCAGCTGCAGAACAGTTGACCTCAAGCTTCCTCCAGTCGTCTCTGGCAAGTTTTGCAGTTGGATATGGTCTTAAATAAAACTCCATAAAAGTTGCTTTGTACATTTGGTAGCATACATATTGCCCTTGGTCTGCCAGCCTTCAGTAGCCTATGTTAAAGAGATCATTCATTTCAAGGGCAACAATAGAGACTGTGTCCTCCAATAATATGGAGCTGGGTAATTTGACTGCTAAATCCATTTTTACAGCTACATAATTTGTGACAACAGAAGACAAGGTATAATTTAACATGGTTGATTATACATTTTAATACCGCCACGTGGTACTGAAACATTGTTCAACCAGACTAAATAAAATTGAGACGCCAATAGAGAATAGGCCTAGATGATTGAAATCAGGGTGTAAATAAAATGTCAAGTCTTTATAATAGTCTTTTGATTAAAAATGTTTAGATATGGAATTTATTGATTTAATAGCTTTATTGAAGAACATTACATGTTATCATGATTGTCTCTCTCTCTCCTCTGTCTCTTTCATTGTCTCTTCTCTATCACTCTCTTTGGCTTTCTCTTTCTCTCCAACATGTCAAAGCACCTCTTTTTGAGACTCAATGCTCATATGTAGATGCCAAACTGGAGGAGTTTCTGTCCTGGACAGAGGGTCAGACTGGTGCAGAAGATGTGGGGTGTTTCTCGAACTACCCCCTCTCTCTGTACTGGGCCTATGCAGACTACAAATACATTGCACTGCTGCTCCAAGAAAAGCCCTCCATGTTTGAGGTAACACACTCTCTGTTTGACACACACACACTTGTCATGACTGTTCTGTTCAGGTCAGGTTACCGTGGATCATAGTCCTACAGAGACATCTGTCACCCCAGCAGTGGGGGAGAGAGATTGATAGGGGGGGTTTTATGACACCTCATGCCCATTGTAAATCATAAGGCAGCAGACAAATCTTTTGTCCTCTCAGTGTGGAGGATTAGAATGTATGGTGGGTCTATGGAGAATCTACCTCAGAACGGTAACATGCAATAAATGGACTTTGGGACAATATATTTCAACAGACAAATTTGTGGTAACAACGATAGATGGAATATGAAAATGAAGGTAATTTTTGTTATGTTAATAAAAGTTAAGACAACGTTATAACGAGAACATTGTATCTTGAAGAGTTTTCATAATATGTACATGATGTTTACATACTGTGCGTTTGTGTAGAAAATATCCAGATCAAAGAGCATGTTTTTGTAAAGATGAACTGTGAATTTTAGTTGTCTATCGAGATCAAAGTACATTGTGATACCTTGCCTCGTAACTAGACACGCCCCAGAGAACTTGCCATAAAGACGGAAACGCCCCTTTTTGCCCCGGGAGTATAAAACATGTGAGTTAAGAATTTACATATCAGGCAAAGTTGACCGCACGCTGCAGCCGAGGTCCATGACTAGTCGTGACCCCAAAACGCAAAACGAGGTTGAAGGAAAAAAAGGAGCCTTTAACAATCAATGCTACGGTTGAGTAGCTGTACAGTTGAAGTCGGAAGTTAACGTACACTTAGGTTGGAGTCATTAATTATCGTTTTAGAACCACTCCACAAATTTCTTGTTAATAAACTATAGTTTTGAAAGTTGGTTAGGACATCTACTTTGTGCATGACACAAGTAATTGTTCCAACAATTGTTTACAGACATATTATTTCACTTATAATTCACTGTGCCACAATTCCAGTGGGTCAGAAGTTTACTTACACTAAGTTGACTGTGCATTTAAACAGCTTGGAAAGTTCCAGAAAATGATGTCATGGCTTTAGAAGCTTCTGATGGGCTAATTGACATCATTTGAGGCAATTGGAGGTGTACCTGTGGATGTATTTCAAGGCCTACCTTCAAACTCAGTGCCTCTTTGCTTGACATCATGGGAAAATCAAAAGAAATCAGCCAAGACCTCAGAAGAAAAATGTAGACCTCCACAAGTCTGGTTCATCCTTGGGAGCAATTTTCAAACGCCTGAAGGTACCACGTTCATCTGTACAAACAATAGTACGCAAGTATAAACAGCGTGGGACCACGCAGCCATCATACTGCTCAGGAAGGGGCCGCGTTCTGTCTCCTAGAGATGAACGTACTTTGGTGTGAAAAGTGCAAATCAATCCCAGAACAACAGCAAAGAACTTTGTGAAGATGCTGGAGGAAACGGGTACAAAAGTATCTATATCCACAGTAAAACGAGTCCTATATCAACATCAACATCAACCGCTCAGCAAGGAAGAAGCCACTGCTCCAAAACCACCATTAAAAAAGCCACACTATGGTTTGCAACTGCACATGGGGACAAAGATTGTACTTTTTGGAGAAATGTCCTCTGGTCTGATGAAACAAAAATTGAACTGTTTGGCCATAATGACCATCATTATGTTTGGAGGAAAAAGGGGCAGGCTTGCAAGCCGAAGAACACCATCCCAACCGTGAAGCACGGGGTTGGCGGCAGCATCATGTTATGGGGCTGCTTTGCTGCAGGAGGGGCTGGTGCACTTCACAAAATAGATGGCATCATGAGGGAGGGAAATGATGTGGATATATTGAAGCATCATCTCAAGACATCAGTCAGGAAGTTAAAGCTTGGTCACAAATGGGTATTCCAAATGGAAAATGGCCCCAAGCAAACTTCCAAAGTTGTGGCAAAATCGCTTAAGGACAAGAAAGTCGAGGTATTGGAGTGGCCATCACAAAGCCCTGACCTCAATCCTATAGAAAATTTGTGGGCAGAACTGAAAAGGAGTGTGCGACCAAGGAGGCCTACAAACCTGACTCAGTTACACCAGCTCTGTCAGGAGGAATGGGCCAAAATGTAGCCAATTTATTGTGGGAAGCTTGTGAAAGGCTACCCGAAACGTTTGACCCAAGTTAAACAATTTAAAGGCAATGCTACCAAATACTAATTGAGTGTATGTAAACTTCTGACCCACTGGGAATGTGATGAAAGAAACAAAAGCTGAAATAAATAATTCTCAACTATTATTGACATTTCACTTTCTTAAAATAAAGTGGTGATCCTAACTGACCTAAGACAGGGAATTTTTGCTAGGATTAAATGTCAGGAATTGTGAAAATCCTGAGTTTCAATGTATTTGGCTAAGGTGTATGTAAACTTCTGACTTCAACTGTATCTGTATCTAAGAATGTGAATTCAAGCAGGACCACCGGTTATTCTCTCCAAGGAATCGTGTGTCTACACTGCTTTCATTCCCACGCTGGAACCATCTACCAGGCTGATTAGCCGTCCTCAGAAGACCCCTCTTACAGAACGAGGGCAAGGAAACCGACAACTAAGAAAAAGGACATTGTCCACCAGATGTCACAATCAAAGACTTACAACCCGTGAATGAAGTAGACGATCACCTAGAGAACGGGATGTTGGCCAAACATCTCTCTCTAAGCTTAACTCAGCCCACGAAGCCCTGGGCCCAACAGAGAGATACCCAACAAGTATTTACATTTATTATAATTCTGACCCACGAGCGGTAGTTCGGGGCAAGGTGTTAGGGCTAAACTAAGCATAGTTTACAAATATATCCAAGTGAGTAAATAAATAATCAACTCAATTGGTGTGGTATGGGAGGATTTAGTGAGACCCGGGTTTCTGCAGATTTATGAATTATGCGACATTCAGGATGAGACTAGAGGAAATTTATTAATTAGCGACTGTTGTAAAATCGATATTCGGATATTCTTTGAGTTAATTTGGTTAACAAACTCATTAAACAAACTTTTCCCATGGTGCCCCAGGTTACTGAGTTAATGATTACCTGATTAATTTAATCACGTAATTATAAACATAGTTCATTATTTGATGAAAAGCAGTCGTCACATTAATGGTACAATGTTATGATATATTTGGTGCCCCCTGTGAGGAATCTAAGATAAATCTAGGCCTCACTTTTGAATTCATTCCATGGCAGTTGTGTAGCAATATACATATACACTGATAATAGCTATAGGCAGGATTATTGTTGAGAGAGATTGGGTGTGTGTGTGGTTTTTGCTTTTCACCCAGATACTGGTAGGGAGAGAACCACTCCTGTGTTGTATATCTGACCTGTGTAGGGGATTTAACGAATACTACGAGCCAGGGCATATGAACCGGCCGATGTTTAGTTATTCAAAAGGAATAGACGCGTTGGGCCACAACGTAGTGTTATTTCTGTCTATCGCAGTCAGGAGCGAGTAAACTCGGTCATAAGTAATTTCTAGAGCAGAGGACATATGAGCTGGCCATTACAGAAATTTGAGTAGATATATTCGTTTGACCAAAACTAAGTCATTATCTCTCTACCTCTCGCGTTTTGGTAATGTGAAGAACTCAAGGCGGTGTTTCTTTTATGTTTTCCGCATAGTCCAGAAACATTGCTAGCATAGAAATCCATACTACGCTGAAAAGGTTGAACATGAGATGTCACTTAGTAAACCTGTTCTCTTGTTGGAGGGAACTAAGCATTGCACCAGATGCTAAGCTAACAAAGGGGGCAGCCATTTTTGTTTTCCCCTTTGTTCAAAGTGAAATCCCGCGCTGGGCGGGAATCCCATGTGATTTCAGCTTGTGCTATCAGTGACCTCTGGTGGTGAAGAATCGCCAGAAATTGTTTTTAAATAATTCAGGTTACACTGTATGGTATCTAAACAATCTCAATTGATTGGATATAATTTGTCTCGTTCAATTTCATAAATAAGTTACATTGCCTTACTACCTTTTCAGGTCATTTATTGGGATAATACACAAACTGATTTGTTCCACTTTAACTTCTTTGGGGTAGGCTGCAGTATTTTCACGTCCGGTTGAAAAGCATGCCCAGAGTAAACGGCCTGCTACAAAGCCATAAAAGCTAGAATATGCATATTATTATTAGATTTGGATAGAAAACACTCTGAAGTTTCTAAAAATGTTTGAATGATGTCTGTGAGTATAACAGAACTCATCAGGCAGGCAAAAACCTGAGAAGAAATCCAACCAGGAAGTGGGAATTCTGAGGTTGGTCGATTTTCAACTCAGCTCCTATTGAATATACAGTGGGATATTGGTGATGTTGCACCCCCTAAGGCTTCCACTAGATGTCAACAGTCGTTAGAACCTTGTCTGATGCCTCTACTGTTTAGTGGGGCCGAAGGAGAGAGGAATTAGTCAGGTCTGCCATGAGGTGACCATGCGCGTTCACGTGAGAGCGAGCTCTGTTCCATCGCAATTCTGAAGACACAGGAATACTCCGGTTGGAACATTATTGAAGAATTATGTTAAAAACATCCTAAAGATTGATTCAATACTTCGTTTGTCACGTTTTTACGGACTGTAATATAACTTTTTAACTTTTCGTCTGTACTTTCCATTGGACCTGCTGCTCGTCGTGAGTTTGGAAAGTGTACTGAACGCTAGAACAACAAGGAGGAATTTGGACATGAATGACGGACATTATCAAACAAAACAAACATTTATTGTGGAACTGGGATTCCTGGGAGTGCATTCTGATGAAGATCATCAAAAGTAAGTGAATGTTTATGTTACTTCTGACTTCTTTTGACTGCATAATATGGCGGCTATATTTGTCTTGATTGGGCTCTGAGCTCCAATAAAGCAATGCTTTCAGGTTAATTTAAAGTTTAATTCCCTAATAGCCTAGACAGGTATGAATCATAAGTAACATAGATTAATCGATTACATTTGCTTTTACCAGCTCATTTGTGTCTACGGCCACATTACTGACCCATTATTGGTGGTGAAGATCCAACTCTGCTTGAACCCTGTGGATTTCAGCTTGTGCTATCAGTGACCTCTGATGGTGAAGAATCACCAGTAATTGTTTTTAAATAATTCAGCTTACACTGTATGATATCATTTTAAACTTTATACATTGACTTAGATAAAGCAAATCTTTCAGATTAATTAAAGTTTAATTCCCAAATAGCCTATACAGGTTTAAATTTGCTTTTGCAAGCTCATTGGAGCCAACTCCCACATTACTGATCTGGTATTGTTGGAAGTCCCGCCTTTGCTAAAATCCAGTGTGAGTTCAGCTTTCAGGGATAAGTGGTTATGAATCGCAAGTCATTTTAAAATATATATTTATTTATAATTTCCTGTGACAGCAACCATATGCTCACGTTTGTTACAACAGGGCACACTGCATGGTATCCAACCAATCTCAACTGATTGGATAGCATTGTGTCGTTCAATTTAATAAACAAGTTAAATTGTCATACTACCTTTTTTAGGTCGTTTATTGGGATAATACACAAACTGATTTGTTCCAACCAATGAGACATTGTTAAATTTTTCCACATTAACTGAGATACAGCAACGCTTTCAGGTTAAAGTTGAATTCCCAAATAGCCTATGCAGATGTGATTTATCATTAATATCGATTAATCAATCAAATTTCCGTTTGCAAGTTCATTATTAGCCCAACTCCCTAATTACTGATCCAGTATTGATGATTCATTAACGTTTATAAACTGATTTTAAATCGTGTTGGCAGCTTCCAACTCAAAACCCAAACTTTACATAAATTGAAATAACTGCTAATCATAATAATGAGCAAGCTATCAGATGGGTTGCCACCCGTTCCCCCACTAATAAGTGAACCCTCACCCATGGAAAGATTGATCGCTGACCGCAGCAATGCAAATCCTAACTATGCCGAGGGGCTGAAAATGTTAGATTTCGATGCCATAAGCGAAAAAAATGCAGAAATTGTGACAGACGCTCTCCGAAATAGACCATCAGGTAGATGCCTTGTGAAGGTTCTCTCCAGTTTAGCCCTAAACTATGCTCACCAGCAGAGATGGACAGTGGTCCAATACCTCAATGCCCAGCAGAGGCACGAGCAGGAAGCTGTGGAGTTCAAGGGACAGGTGTAGAGAACCGGGAAGTTGACGATAAAAGCCGACAAGACAAGATACTGGAACTGCGTTGCAGTATCACAGATCAATTGAAAGATCTGGCTAACATTTATGACAAAGACCGTGAGCAAACTCTTGACCAAGTCTGTATTCTACAGGAACAACTTGTAACCAAAAATAAATATGATTAAGTCCACGCAAAACTAGATCTGACAAGCTAGCTAAAAAATAGGGGCGAGCAACTTGATGCCCTGCAAACAGTTTTTGTTTTTGAATGAAACCACTCAAAGCAATAATGTTATATTCCAAAAGATGCAGACAAAATACGATCAGTTAATGAACACAATGACCAAGTTGGATGACAAAACAGCAGAACTCCTTGAAGTCGCTGATTTAATGAAGGATGAGAAAGACCAGGTGAGAAAGTTGGAAAACGTGACCCCGCTATAGGGGTGTGTGTGTGCTATCAATCCGCATTGGAACTATCTCACTACCTACTGGTTGTCGTGGACCTCCCATATACAGTGTATGTGGGAGCAGACATTTTGGTAAGATTGGGTGTTAAACTCGATACCAAACAAGTTCTTTGGCGCAGCCAGACCAACACGCCTTGTCTTTCGACCTGGTGCGAATGGCATCCGGGCAGACTATTCCTGAAACTTGCAAGTAAAAACAATTTGTTGGGGCGCTACTCTCGATAGGTGTAGCCGTATGGTCGCTATTAGCCCTAGGTACTACTGCCGTCAACGCAATCAGTCTAGCCACAGTCAAGAGAAATGTCTAGCCACAATCAAGAGATGCCAATTATCCAGCAACAGATGAAAGCACAGGCAGTGAGGTTGCAACATGTGGGAAAGTCTCTCGAGGACACTATTCTGGTGGTAAACACACACGTTACTCTCCTGAACAAAACCCTTCTGTCTGTAGGAAAGATAGTAGAGGTCATGAACCATGACTATGCCCCTTGTCCAATTGGTTTGATGGTTATTGGAAGATTTCCTCTGTGAAGTTAGCTCCTCTATGAACGATTTGGCCATGAATAGAATCCTTTCATATCTAGTGCCCCTCTCAATGGTGCATGACATAATGACCTCAGCTACTACTACCACGTTTGGACTATAGTCTGCGGTCAGCAATCCCAATACACGTTGATCGTAATGAAGTGGGATTTTTACTGGCACTGCCAGTTGGTGAACTGGAGAATATCTATAGATCGAAAATGGTTCTAAATGTAAGATTTTGGAGCGACAGCACACACGTGAAATTTGCCACACCCCCAGTCCATAGCTTATCAGGAAAACAATCCAGATTTCTATCTCACCCCTAACCTGTTAATGTGTACTGTAAAACCAAAGACGTCCACTACCTCTGTCCTAGCAAACGGTTCGTCAGGGATAACACTGAGCGTCTTTGGTCTTAAGTCTATCACCAGCGAAGAACGCTGTAGATTCAAACTAACAGCGAGGGACGAGGTCACCACCACACAAGTGGAGGTTGTAGGAAATCGATGGTTGGTTAACACCCCGTTCACGTCTGCCATTTTTTTTATTATTATTTTTTTATTTAACCTTTATTTAACCAGGTAGGCAAATTGAGAACACGTTCTCATTTACAATTGCGACCTGGCCAAGATAAAGCAAAGCAGTTCGACACATACAACAACACATAGTTACACATGGAGTAAAAACAAACATATAGTCAATAATACAGTGAAAAAAAATAAGTCTATATACAATGTGAGCAAGTGAGGTGAGATAAGGGAGGTGAAGGCAAACAGATATATGTATAAATAAATAAAAATATAAAAAGGCCATGGAGGCGAAGTGAGTACAACACAGCAAGTAAAATAAAAACTTTAAAAAAACACTGGAATGGTTGGTTTGCATTGGAAGAAAGTGCAAAGTAGAGACAGAAATAATGGGGTGCAAAGGAGCAAAATAAATTAATAAATAAATACAGTAGGTAAAGAGGTAGTTGTTTGGGCTAAATTGTAGATGGGTTATGTACAGGTGCAGTAATCTATGAGCTGCTCTGACAGCTGGTGCTTAAAGCTAGTGAGGGAGATAGGTGTTTCCAGTTTCAGAGATTTTTGTAGTTTGTTCCAGTCATTGGCAGCAGAGAACTGGAAGGAGAGGCGTCCAAAGGAAGAATTGGTTTTGGGGGTGACTAGAGAGATATACCTGCTGGAGCGCGTGCTACAGGTAGGTGCTGCTATGGTGACCAGCGAGCTGAGATAAGGGGGGACTTTACCTAGCAGGGTCTTGTAGATGACCTGGAACCAGTGGGTTTGGCGACGAGTATGAAGCGAGGGCCAGCCAACGAGAGTGTACAGGTCGCAGTGGTGGGTAGTATATGGGGCTTTGGTGACAAAACGGATGGCACTGTGATAGACTGCATCCAATTTATTGAGTAGGGTTTTGGAGGCTATTTTGTAAATGACATCACCGAAGTCGAGGATTGGTAGGATGGTCAGTTTTACAAGGGTATGTTTGGCAGCATGAGTAAAGGATGCTTTGTTGCGGAATAGGAAGCCAATTCTAGATTTGACTTTGGATTGGAGATGTTTGATGTGGGTCTGGAAGGAGAGTTTACAGTCTAACCAGACACCTAGGTATTTGTAGTTGTCCACATATTCTAAGTCAGAGCCGTCCAAAGTAGTGATGTTGGACAGGCGGGCCGGAGCAGGCAGCGATCGGTTGAAGAGCATGCATTTGGTTTTACTTGTATTTAAGAGCAGTTGGAGGCCACGGAAGGAGAGTTGTATGGCATTGAAGCTCGCCTGGAGGGTTGTTAACACAGTGTCAAAAGAAGGGCCAGAAGTATACAGAATAGTGTCGTCTGCGTAGAGGTGGATCAGAGAATCACCAGCAGCAAGAGCGACATCATTGATGTAAACAGAGAAGAGAGTCGGTCCAAGAATTGAACCCTGTGGCACCCCCATAGAGACTGCCAGAGGCCCGGACAACAGACCCTCCGATTTGACACACTGAACTCTATCAGAGAAGTAGTTGGTGAACCAGGCGAGGCAATCATTAGAGAAACCAAGGCTGTCGAGTCTGCCAATGAGGATGTGGTGATTGACAGAGTCAAAAGCCTTGGCCAGGTCAATGAATACGGCTGCACAGTATTGTTTCCTATCGATGGCGGTTACGATATCGTTTATGACCTTGAGCGTGGCTGAGGTGCACCCATGACCAGCTCTGAAACCAGATTGCATAGCGGAGAAGGTGTGGTGTGATTCGAAATGGTCGGTAATCTGTTTGTTGACTTGGCTTTCGAAGACCTTAGAAAGGCAGGGTAGGATAGATATAGGTCTGTAGCAGTTAGGGTCAAGGGTGTCCCCCCCTTTGAAGAGGGGGATAACCGCAGCTGCTTTCCAATCTTTGGGGATCTCAGACGACACGAAAGAGAGGTTGAAGAGGCTAGTAATAGGGGTGGCAACAATTTCAGCAGATAGTTTTAGAAAGAAAGGGTCCAGATTATCTAGCCCGGCTGATTTGTAAGGGTCCAGATTTTGCAGCTCATTAAGAACATCAGCTGACTGTATTTGGGAGAAAGAGAAATGGGGAAGGCTTGGGCGAGTAGCAGAGGGGAGGGCAGTGCTGTTGTCCGGGGTAGGGGTAGCCAGGTGGAAAGCATGGCCAGCTGTAGAAAAATGCTTATTGAAATTCTCAATTATAGTGGATTTGTCGGTGGTGACAGTGTTTCCTATCTTCAGAGCGGTTGGAAGCTGGGAGGAGGTGTTCTTATTCTCCATGGACTTTACGGTGTCCCAGAACTTTTTTGAATTTGTGTTGCAGGAAGCAAATTTCTGCTTGAAAAAGCTAGCCTTGGCTGTTCTAACTGCCTGTGTATATTGGTTTCTGGCTTCCCTGAAAAGTTGCATATCACGGGGGCTGTTCGATGCTAATGCAGAACGCCATAGGATGTTTTTCTGTTGGTTAAGGGCAGTCAGGTCAGGAGAGAACCAAGGGCTATATCTGTTCCTGGTTCTAAATTTCTTGAATGGGGCATGCTTATTCAAGATGGTGAGGAAGGCATTTAAAAAAAATGACCAGGCATCCTCTACTGACGGGATGAGATCAATATCCTTCCAGGATACCCCGGCCAGGTCGATTAGGAAGGCCTGCTCGCTGAAGTGTTTCAGGGAGCGTTTGACAGTGATGAGTGGAGGTCGTTTGACCGCTGAGCCATTACGGATGCAGGCAATGAGGCAGTGATCGCTGAGATCTTGGTTGAAAACAGCAGAGGTGTATTTGGAGGGCAAGTTTGTTAGGATGATATCTATGAGGGTACCCGTGTTTACGGAATTGGGGTGGTACCTGGTAGGTTCATTGATAATTTGTGTGAGATTGAGGGCATCAAGCTTAGATTGTAGGGTGGCTGGGGTGTTGAGCATGTTCAAATTTAGGTCGCCTAGCAGCACGAGCTCTGAAGATAGATGGGGGGCAATCAGTTCACATATAGTGTCCAGAGCACAGCTGGGGGCAGAGGGTGGTCTATAGCAGGCGGCAACGGTGAGAGACTTGTTTTTAGAGAGGTGGATTTTTAAAAGTAGAAGTTCAAATTGTTTGGGAACAGACCTGGATAGTATAACAGAACTCTGCAGGCAGTCTTTGCAGTAGATTGCAACACCGCCCCCTTTGGCCGTTCTATCTTGTCTGAAAATATTGTAATTGGGGATAAAAATGTCTGAATTTTTGGTGGTCTTTCTAAGCCAGGATTCAGACACGGCTAAAACATCCGGGTTGGTAGAGTGTGCTAAAGCAGTGAACAAAACAAACTTAGGGAAGAGGCTTCTAATGTTAACATGCATGAAGCCAAGGCTATTACGGTTACAGAAGTCATCAAAAGAGAGCGCCTGGGGAATAGGAGTGGAGCCAGGTACTGCAGGGCCTGGATTCACCTCTACATCACCAGAGGAACAGAGGAGAAGTAGGATAAGGGTACGGCTAAAAGCTATGAGAATTGGTCGCCTAGAGCTACTAGAGCAGAGAGTAAAAGGAAGTTTCTGGGGGCGATAAAATAGTTTAAAGGAATAATGTACAGACAAAGGTATGGTAGGATGTGAATACAGTGGATGTAAACCTAGGTATTGAGTGATGATGAGAGAGATCTTGTCTCTAGAAACATCATTGAAACCAGGTGATGTCATCGCATATGTGGGTGGTGGAACTGAGAGGTTGGATATGGTATAGAGAGCAGGGCTAGAATCTCTACAGTGAAATAAGCCAATAAACACTAACCAGAACAGCAATGGACAAGGCATATTTACATTAAGGAGAGGCATGCTTAATCGAGTGATCAATAAGGGTCCAGTGAGTAGAGGTTGGTTGGGGTCGTGGCGATCCAGACAGCTGGCCGGGTATATGGCTATCGGTAGCAGCATAGGATGGAGGTCTGTTTGTAGATACCTCGTGCGTTTCCGTCGGTAGGTTCCGTGTAGTGGGGTTTTGTTCAGATAGCAGCCGATAAGACAGCTAATGATTAGCGGGCCTCAGATGAGCGTTCAGGTAACGTCGGGACGGAGGTGCCGGTTGGATAAATCCCTCGGGCAGATAACGTCGGCAGTCAGTCGTGAAGGCCCGGTGGGGTTCCGTATCTGCAGCAGCAACAAAAGAAACGGGTCCGGATGGTGATGGAACTCCTCAGCTGGCTAGCTCCAGCATGATTTGAGTTTGCTCCGGGGTCGACGTAAGCCAATAGTCACACGGTATGCAGCTAGCTAGCTGCGAAATCAAGGTGCAAGTGTCCAGAGCCTGCGGTTGGAATCCGGGGAAACTGAGAGAAAAAAAGTCCCGGAATGCTCCGGTCCGAGTCGCGTTGCACAAAAGTGCCGGTAGATTATCGAGCTAAAGGAATAGCTGATGACCGCAAAACGTGGGCAGCTGAAACACCAACGCTAGCCAGCAAACCGGCTAATTTCGGGGCAGCTACAGATTAGCTTCTGGCTAGCTATCGGAGTAGCTTCTGGTTAGCTTTCAGGCTAGCTTCTGAATTAGCCCCTGGCTATCTTCCACGATGGATTTTCAGATTGAGGTAAATAATACTTATTGTAATTGGTGAAGCGGGTTGCAGGAAAGCTTTTGCAGGAAAGCTTTTGTAGTTGAGTTCTTGGATAATAAAATAAATTAAAGATATGTGAAGAAAAGGTGTAAATATATATATATACAGGACACGACACGACAATACGGAAAAAGACGTCTGAACTGCTAAGCCACCTTGGAGCACGACTTACGAACATCATGACTCAACCACCTAACTTGAACCTCCCCAACCAGACTGTTTTTGTTACGGTACCAGAGGGAGCGATTATCCACATAGATGACCTTGCTCTATACCAACTTACCGATGACAGGATAGACACAGAGATTGAAATGCCTAACTCTTTTGCTAAGCGTTCCCTTGACTTACGACGAGCCATTCAAATCCAGTACGAGGGACCAATGACTGTTGATCTTAGCATACTGTATGATGCACATTTAGTTGACCCGACTGACTACAATCCAAAAGATTGGTCTGTCACCCTCTCTTGGACGGTGCCGGACAGTATCCTGACTGTTACCATGATCCTTGGTCTTTTTTCCCTGCTACGTACACAGTCGCACACGTGCAATGGAAGACCCAATGGGGTCTTATACTAGGATCATCCGTGGGACAGAAACAATCTTGATTTTCAGAATGTTGGCAATAAGTCCTGAAACCCCATCAGGGGGTCGATCCCCAGCATCCTCTCCCGAATTCGCTAGGTCAGCACTGTAATGTTCCCAATGTAAGCTTTGTCATTCAGGGTGCCAATTTTCTGCTACGATGATCCACCAACCAGGACATCCGATGGTCATCCTTATGGTGGGTTGCAAAATGCAGAATCATTCCAAGTTGAATGCACCAGAGTGGAACTGTCATGACTGGCCTGTTTGGGTCAGTTTACCATGGATCACAGTCTTAGTGACATCTCTCACCCCTGCAGAGGGGGAGATGGATTGATAGTGGGGGTTTTATGACACCTCATGCCCATTGTAAATCTTAAGGCAGCAGAAGAATGCTTTGTCCTCTCAGTGTGAAGGAATGGAATGTATGATGGGCCTATGGAAAATCTACATCAGAACGGTAACATGCAATAAATGGACTTTGGGACAATATATTTTATCAGACAAATTGGTGGTAACAACGAGAGATGGAATATGAAAATCAATGTCATTTTTGTTATTAAAAGTTAAGACAACTTTATAACGAAAACATTGTAACTTGAAGAGCTTTCATAATATGTACATGATGTTTACATACTGTGCATTTGTGTAGAGAACTTGCCATAAAGACGGAAACGCGACTAGTCATGACCCCTAAACGCAACACAAGGTTGAAGAAGACTAAGGAACCTCTTAACAATCAATGCTACGGTTGAGTAGCTGTATCTGTATCTTAGAAGGTGAATTCAAGCAGCACCACTGTCACTGAATTATGTTCTCGATGTTCATAAACCCAATTCAATTAACTACTCAGCCTGAAACCCAGAATTTGTAGGAAACTGGTTGAAATTAATCAGACGGAGGCCCAGCTACGATAGTCAAATTTATTTATGAGAGCGCTCCTGTGCATATACAATGATGTTCCCTTTATAACGTTCTCTTAACATACGCACATACATACACATTAACATGAGAGATATCAGATCAAATTTTCTACCATTCTCACCACAGTTGATCACTACCCAGCTGACAGTTCCAGTCCCCCCCAGATAAGGGAAACCTGGAGGGGCTCTCGCTGTCTTATTTTATCTCCCCAGAGTTATAGCTGGGTCGGTTCAAACATCGGTTAAGGCTCCTCTTTGTTTTCTTTCGGCACAAACATACATTCCTCTCTTCCCAGGTCCAACCTAGTTGGACTTATGTTTATCAGCTTGAATTACTCCTTGTCCATGCTACATAACCTCTAATCCCTAATGGTTAAGTTTCCGGTTAGAATTACTTAATCATTTATCTTAAACCTTGATAAAATATTTTAACCACCCGGTTATTCTCTCCAAGGAATCGTGTGTCTACACTGCTTTCATTCCCACGCTGGAACCATCTACATGGCTGATTAGCCGTCCTCAGAAGACCCCTCTTACAGAACGAGGGCAAGGAAACCGACAACTAAGAAAAAGGACATTGTCCACCAGATGTCACAATCAGAGACTTACACCCGTGAACGAAGTAGACGACCACCCAGAGAACGGGACGTCGGCCGAACATCTCTCACTAAGCGGAACTCGGCCCACAAAGCTTTCTTTCTTTCTAAATCCCCATCTTGTGTAACACGTGTCATATTGTGTTTGGTCTGCTAGGGACCTGTTTCATTGTACTAAGTTCTAATCAATAGCCAAGACTGTATCTTTATATTATCATTTAGCTTGTGAGTAAATAAATAATCAACTCAATTGGTGTGGTACGGAAGGATTTAGTGAGACCCGGGTTTGTGCAGATTTACGAATTATGCGACATTCAGGATGAGACTGTAGAGGAAATTAATTAATTAGTGAATGTTGTTAAATCGATATTCGGATATTCTGTGAGTTCATTTGGGAAACGGAAACTCATTAAACGTTTCCCATGGTGCACCAGGTTACTGAGTTAATGATTACCTGATTAATTTAATCACGTAATTATAAACAGTTCATTATTCGATAAATAGCAGTCGTCACATTAATGATAGGTTATGACACACAATCAATCTCTTCTTTTTTACCTTTATTTAACTAGGCAAGTCAGTTAAAGAACAAGTTCTTATTTACAATGATGGCCTACACAGTGCTACACAGTGCACCTCTAAACTATAATCAAGGAAACAAAAAAAACATACAAAATGATTATTCTCTTTTCATCAGAGGGACACTCATGATGTTGTGTTGGATTGCAAGTTGTCATCCTGCAATTTGTCTGTGCCTGTGATTTCTTACATTGAATTGTAGGCATTTCTTGTTGTCAATCACTTGTTTTCCGATTGCCATGAATGATGACTAACTTTGAGGGCAACTGAGGAGATCACTCACAAATGAACATTTAATCAAATGGCTACCCGGACTATTTGCATTGCATCCCCCCTTTTAAGCTGCTGCTACTCTCTGCTGTTATCATCTATGCATCGTCACTTTAATAACTACAGATTACCTCAACTAACCGGTGCCCCCGCACATTGACTGTACCGGTACCCCCGTATATATATAGTCTTGCTATTATAGTCTTGTTATTTTACTGCTGCTCATTAATTACTTGTTACTTATTTCTTATTCCTATTTTTTAAAACTGCATTGTTGGTTAGGGCCTCGTAAGTAAGCATTTCACTGTAAGGTCTACACCTGTTGTATTCGGCGCATGTGACAAATAAAAATTTATTCAGGCCACGGGGCTCGTTCTATGGAGTGTTCACCTGGATCTGCCACTGTTTTGCTGAATTAAAGCCATTGTAGCTAACACATGGGCTGTTCCGTTCTGTTCAAAGCACTGACACACCTATGGGCTTTAAACTCAGTCAGTTCAGGTCAGGAGATCTATTGAAATTATATTCATGGATTTTAAAAAAGCACTAGAATAATGGATGATTATCAAGTAATGACTTAAATTTTTAATTGATCAATAGACTGATCTAAAATGAAAGTGACTCCCACACCCTGACAATAAAATACACAATTAGAAATCTCAAACAGATGCGTGAAAGTCATCTTTAATAAATTCCTTTGCCCCATTGGCAAAACAGAAGCTAACTAAGCCTACATTGATATAGAAACTCAAATAAAGCAACTTTTCCTCCATTAGCAGGCATTTTCTCTCTCTTTTTAATGATATCCTGTCCTGATGGCACAGACATTTTCAGTGGGACATTTCAATGGCAGCAGCTTTTTTCTTTTTAGTCCTCGGGCAATAAAGGACTTGAAAGTTCACTCTAGTTCGAGCGGGCCACTCCATTCTTTCAATGATGAAACATGCATATAGGGCGACCTGCATTTTTGACAGATCTGCCGAAATTCATGCCTTCGAGACAGGCAGACAGAGGCCTTTTTACATGATGAATCGCGCCATTTAAAAGTTGCTGAAAGTGAAGATTGCACAGTCTATCATTTACAGTTGCCTGAATATGGTAATGGGTTCATTATCCTGGGTGCTGGGCAGAATCCAAGTTATTTTACATTAGATTTTTTTCATGAAAAATGATTGACAGACCAAATGGTTTGATAAAGGGCCTACAGACAGCAAACATCTTGTTTCCTATACAGTAGTGTTTGTCCCAAATGGCACCCTATTCCCTATATAGTGCACACATTTTGACCAAAGCACATAGGGGTCTGGTCAAAAGTAGTGCACTATATAGGGAATAGGGTGCCATTTGGGACGCAGATTTGTTGCCAATCATTACACTGTCTATTAAGCAACCGATGAGATGGGGAATGGGGTTTGCATTTTCACCTGTGTCTTGTGAAAATGGAGGTTTGCCTCCAGAGGATGTATTGCTGCTATACCATAACATTGAAACTGCTCATGGCAGTTTGTCATGTTTGAATGGCTTGTCATATTTGTACCATGAATATGAATTGTGTTGTAGCAACTGCATAAATATACGTTTTATAAATATACTGTAGCAACTGCATAAATATATGTTTTAGGATTGATAATTAGTGTTAGTAATTGGAACTGTATTGTGTGCCTTACAGGACGTAGTGTGGTCTCAGTTTGGGTTCCCGGGTCGTAACGGGAGAGACAGCACACTGTGGATTGGTACAGAAGGTGCCAATACCCCGTGCCACCTGGACTCCTATGGGTATAACCTGGTACTACAGGTACAAGGAAGGTAATTATACAGGACTCCTATGGGTATAACCTGGTACTACAGGTACAGGGAAGGTAATTATACGGGACTCCTATGGGTATAATCTGGTACTACAGGTACAGGGAAGGTAATTATACTGGACTCCTATGGGTATAATCTGGTACTACAGGTACAAGGAAGGTAATTATACAGGACTCCTATGGGTATAACCTGGTACTACAGGTACAAGGAAGGTAATTATACTGGACTCCTATGGGTATAACCTGGTACTACAGGTACAGGGAAGGTAATTATACGGGACTCCTATGGGTATAATCTGGTACTACAGGTACAGGGAAGGTAATTATACAGAGCTGTATTGTGTTCAGTAGCACAAAGCGGGGGGGAAACATAGCGAAACAGAGCGGGACGAGCTGGACTTGTCCAATAAGAAGCATTGTTTTAGTTTTCTTTTGCAAATTGTTTTGCTCCAATGACTCCTAATGAACACAACCCAGTTTTACATACCTCATTATACCACACACTACTTTTCCCTTTCCGCTGAGCTGCGTGTAGTAGTGGTGCAGACGATGGATGTTTCCCCTTCACCAAGGGAATTGCACTATAGATTAAAATGAAACAATCTAACAGCGTTATAGCTGAGAAGAAAGAAGTGCTGGAGGCAGACAATAGATTCAGCAAATCAGCGCAATGAGAACTGGCTCTGTACGGTAATGATCTACTCACCATTCGATGAGAACTGGCTCTGTACAGTAATGATCTACTCACCATTCGATGAGAACTGGCTCTGTACGGTAATGATCTACTCACCATTCGATGAGAACTGGCTCTGTACGGTAATGATCTACTCACCATTCGATGAGAACTGGCTCTGTACGGTAATGATCTACTCACCATTCGATGAGAACTGGCTCTGTACGGTAATGATCTACTCACCATTCGATGAGAACTGGCTCATTTGTTCCCTCTAACTTTGAGGAAAGGATTTTTAAAAACTATTTTGGATGATAGAGAGGAGATGGATACTAGGAAGGGAAGGGGTGAGAGTCAGGGGGGGTAAGGTAGTGAAAGGGGGGAATGTGGGCTAGGGAGAGGGGGAGTCACTTGGTGAGAGAGTCAGATTGTTCCACTGGCCCCTGAAAGATAAAGTAATTTTGCTTTGGCAATGTAAACATGTTTCCCATGCCAATAAAGCTATTTGGAGGGAGGGAGATGGGGGTATATGAGGTGAGGCTCTTTAGAACAGAGAGACATTAGTTATCATGTGGAGCACTGAGTCTACGACAAAAGCAAAAAAGATCACATTATGAAGATCACTCTATCCTTGTTTTGTTTAAATTGGCTGTTGAAACCTTTCACGTTGAAGTGATGACCTAACCAACAAAGAACTCGCATGACATGATATTTTCAATAAAGAGATGGATTTTATTGAACTATAGCTTCTTAAATTTCCTCAACTACGAAGGGTGTAACCATTGTGGTGGCTTTGGTGATGATTGCTGTCCCTTTCAAATAAATATTAATTCATTATGAATCTAAACTGATCCTAGATCCTACATGAGCTGATCCTATATCAGTACTCCTACTCTGAGACACCCTGTTGTGTTTTAGGAAGCGTTGGCACCTGTTCCCCCCTGCAGACACGAGTTGTCTGTACCCCAGCAGGATCCCCTATGAGGAGTCTAGTGTGTTCAGCCAGGTGGACGTGCTCCAACCAGACCTCCAGAGGTTCCCTGCCTTCAGACACGCCAGGGCCTACACAGTCACCCTGCAGCCTGGACAGGTACAACACATTGGACCAGTTTCCCGGACATAGATTAAGCCTAATCTGTACTAAAAAACTATCTCAATGGAGATTCTCCCTTGAGCATGCTTTTTAGTCTAGGACTAGGCTTAATCTTTTTCCAGGAAACCAGCCCAACAGGGGCAACATATGTAACTCTCTCTACAAGTATATCAGAGAATCCATTCAGCAAACACAGCTATTTGTATAAACTGACACTGTGAAAGTGCTAATCTCTTAATTTATGAGAAAATATTTCCTCAGAGACAAATGTGTTTGAACCACATAAATACAATAGAGCACATGTTTGTCTCTATGGTTTGGTCAAAAGCATGAACTGAGGCATACCCCAAAATGTTTGTAGAGGTGCTGAGTAACGGAGAGTGAACTGTATAAAAATTAAGAAAGTTGCACACGCTATATATTGCGCTCCAAAAGTATTGTATAATTTCAAAATAACTGTCCCAACGACTGAGGTTAAAGTGCAGACAGTCAGCTTTAATTGGAGGGTATTTTCATCCATATCGGGTAAACCGTTTAGAAATCACACCAGTTTTTTATGGGACCAAAAGTATGAGGACAAATTCACTTATGTGTATTTAAAGTTTATGTGTATCAAAAGTTTAGTATTTGGTCCCATATTCCTAGCACGCAATGATTACATCAAGCTTGTGACTCTACAAAGTAGTTGGATACATTTGCTGTTTGTTGTTTTGGTTTCAGATTATTTTGTGCCCAATAGAAATGAATGGTATATAATGTATTGTGTAATTGTTAGCATCCACTTTTATTGTAAATATGATTATAATATATTTCTAAACACTTCTACATAATGTGGATGCTACCATGATTATGGCTGAATGAATCATGAATAATGATGAATGACAAATTTACAGAGGCACAAATATCATACCCCGAAGACATGCAAACCTCCCACCATTACAATAACAGGAGAGGTTAGCATCTTTGGGGGGGGGGGGGTGATATTTATGCCTCTAACTTTATGAGCCTCCATCTGTCATACTTTTGGTCATATAGTGTAAGTATGTGGACACCTGCTCATTGAACATCTTATTCCAAAATCCTGGGCATTAATATGGAGTGCACTCTTCTGGGAAGGCTTTCCACTAGATGTTGCAACATTAATGCAGGGACTTGCTTCCATTCAGACACAAAAGCATTAGTGAGGTCGGGCACTGATGTTGGGCGATTAGGCCTGGCTCTCAGTCGGCATTCTAATTAATCCCAAAGGTGTTTGTTGGGTTGAGATCAGGGCTCTGTGCAGGCCAGTCAAGTTCTTCCACACCGATCTTGACAAACCATTTCTTTATGGACCTCGCTTTGTGCAATGGTGCATTGTCATGCTGAAACAGAAAAGGACCTTCCCCAAACTGTTGCCACAAGGTTGGAAACACAGAATCGTCTAGAATGTAATTGTATGCTGTAAAGTTAAGTTTCCCTTCACTGGAACTAAGAGGCCTAGCCCGAACCATGAAAAATAGCCCCAGACCATTATTCCTCTTCCGCCAAATTTTACAGTTGGCACTATGCATTCGGGCAGGTTGCGTTCTCCTGGTATCCGCCTAACCCAGATTCGTCCGTTGAACTGCCAGATGGTTAAGCGTGATTCATCACTTCAGAGAACGTGTTTCCACTGCTCCAGAGTCCAATGGCGGCGAGCTTTACACCACTCCAGCCGTCGCTTGGCATTGCGCATGGTGATCTTAGGCTTGTGTGCTCGGCCATGGAAATCCATTTCATTAAACTCCCGACAAACAGTTCTTGTGCTGACGTTGCTTCCAGAGGCAGTTTGGAACTTGGTAGTGAGTGTTGCAACTGAGGACAGAGCTCTTCAGTAAGCCCATTCTACTGCCAATGTTTGTCTATGGAGATTGCATGGCTCTATGATATATTTTATACACCTATCATCAATGGGTGTGGCTGAAATAGCCGAATCCACAGTGTTTTCCATGTCACATATTGATACGTCTGTCTTGACATCAGATATTGATACGTCTGTCTTGACATCAGATATTGATACATCTGTCTTGACATCAGATATTGATACGTCTGTCTTGACATCGGATATTGATACGTCTGTCTTGACATCGGATATTGATACGTCTCTCTTGACATCAGATATTGATACATCTGTCTTGACATCAGATATTGATACGTCTGTCTTGACATCAGATATTGATACGTCTGTCTTGACATCAGATATTGATACGTCTGTCTTGACATCAGATATTGATACGTCTGTCTTGACATCAGATATTGATACGTCTGTCTTGACATCAGATATTGATACGTCTGTCTGTGCAAATGAAACAAAGCATGCAGCAGTCAGAGCTTTGGAGACTGAATGAATTAAGACTGCAGTGGAACCAGGGGATCAATAAGGGCTGTTCACTTTAATAAAGACCAAATTCACATCATGAATGAGACAGAAGCACTTGGGAGGGAGGATACAAGCTGCCATCTAATGGCTAGTCTCCCCCACTGTGTTAAATTAGGTGACGTTCAGTGCGAAAAAACGGTGTGCAACGTTCAATTAAACGGAAACGCTCTGTTCTGAATGACCAGTTGTAAAACGGGGATGGGTTGGGTTGTAGGATGGGGAACGCTGTCAACATGGCCGCTGCCCTTTTAATTAGTCACTCATTGCTTCAAGACGCACCCTGCCACACCCACCAAATGTACCTCCATGTCTGTTCAAGAACGTTTTGGGGAAATGTGTCGTTCAGTACAAACCGTCATGCGATGTAGTAAACGTTTTATCGAACTGATCAGTCCCTGACTCCTTCACTCTACTACTTATTGACTGGCTATGCTCTGCTCTGCTCTTCCACCCCCTGGACTATGAGCTGTGCTGCTAGCAGATATTTCTAGATATTTTTGACTCCTTCAAACCTTCTATTCTGTAATATGTTCCTTATCCGTATTCCTACTGATCACCTTGCATTTCTTCTGATGCGATCTGACCCTGTTACCCTTCTGCTCCAATAGGTGCTGTTTGTCCCCAGACACTGGTGGCACTATGTGGAGTCTATTGACCCCATCACCGTCAGTGTCAACTCCTGGATTGAGTTGGTATGTACAGTAAAGTCACCTCCAACTAAATGGTATTAAGTATGTTTATGGGGAAATTGGATGTTTGAGAGGAGGGCCATAATTACAGTACAGCTTGATGAAGAGTTTCCCACCACTAGCTACCACTACCGCCCATAGTGCCATGGTCAAAATTAGTGCACTATATAGGGGATAGGGTGTTATTCAGGACACAGCCACAGTGATGGATGTGAGAGGTGTTGAGGCTCTCTGATGCTGTGGGTTTTTGAGTAATGAACAGGCATCAGAGTAAAGGTACCCCTGTCATAATGATTTGTGAGTTTGCATGTAGAGGAGTGGTGCGCTGCATAACACAGTCACATACAGATAATTGCCAAAATAATGGAAACACTTGAGTAAATGAGGGAAACAAAGTATATTGAAAGCAGGTGCTTTCACACAGGTGTGGGTTAATTAAGTTCTGAGTTAATTAAGCAATTCATATCCTATCATGTTTAAGGTCATGTATAAAGATGCTGGGCAGGCCATTATTTTGGCTACCATGGCTATGCCCCCATAGGATGACAATGCCCCCATCCACAGGGTACGAGTGGTTACTGAATGGTGTGATGAGCATGAAAACAATACAAACCATATTCCACACTTCTGAGAGATTCTGGAGCGGCGCCTGAGACAGCATTTTCCACCACCATCAACAAAACAATGATGGTATTTCTCGTGGAGGAATAGCGTCACGTACCCCCCCAATCGAGTTCCAGACACTTGTAGAATCTATGCCAAGGTGCATTGAAGCTGTTCTGGAGGCTCGTGGTGGCTCAACACCCTATTAAGACACTTTGTTGGTGTTTCCTTTATTTTGGAAGTTACCTGTATCTAGATGAGAGGAATGTGTATTCAGGTAGTGTGTCACCTTCGATGCCTCCTGATAACTGTCTCTGAGACAAGGTCACAGACACAATCAATTATGCCTGCTGCACATAATGTCTTTATCAGCAACTTCTTTCCCTTAATAGGAGTTTTTCTTTCTACTTCCTGATCTGATACAGGAAGTTGATGATGAGGCGAGAGTAGGCGAGGCCCTCACCAAAGCCATCGTTTGTGCTCTGAAGACGACACCTAGTAACGACAATGATGATGACTGGCTCAATCCCACTGAGGTACAGTATCCTGACACTAGCCTGAGTCCTAGATCTGTCTGTGTGCTAGATCTGACCGAATAAACAGATCTCGGACCAGGCTACCTTGACCCTGAGTTAATAACCTCTTCACACTCTAGGTCTAAAGATTGGCAGTTCAGTTAGCACTGTCACAAGCTACAACGAACCCCTTGTACCGTGCAGAATCTGATGGCACATTTGCCGTGCACACTCCAACCCGACCATTTGTTCTCCTTATAAGAGCAGAGATCAGAAGGAGGAGCGTGTTCTGGTGGGCTGAGGTCCAGAGAAAGAAAATGTCCCAGGAATGCAGCATAGAACAACAGAGGAGATTCCAACCCCCCCATATTGACCAATCTGTCTAGCTCCAGTTAGCATTTGAGTTGTTGACTGATCTTGTGATCTCCAGCCTAAACCGGCCTTTTTTTTAATGTAAAAAAAAATATATATATATTTTCTCCCCAATTTCGTGGTATCCAATTGTTAGTAGTTACTGTCTAGTCTTATCGCTACAACTCCCGTACGGGCTCAGGAGAGACGAAGGTCGAGAGCCATGCGTCCTCCGAAACCCAACCCAACCAAGCCGCACTTCTTCTTAACACAGCGTGCATCCAACCCAGAAGCCAGCCGCACCAATGTGTCGGAGGAAACACCGTGCACCTAGCCAGCCACAGGAGTTGCTATTTTTTATTTTTTTTTATCTTTATTTTAACAGGGAAAACAGACTGAGACCTGGATCTCTTGCGCGATGAGACAGGCAAAACCCTCCCTAACTCGGATGACGCTAGGCCAATTGTGCGTCGCCCCTTGGACCTCCCAGTCGTGGCCGGCTGCGACAGAGCCTGGGCTCAAACCCGGAGTCTCTAGTGGCACAGCTAGTGCCTTAGACCACTGCGCCACCCGGGAGGCCTTAAAACCGGCCTTTTTAGTTAAGAAATTAAGAGCTCCACAGAGATGACAGAGCATTGTGTGTGTGTGACTAGTTTTAAAAATGTTTTATTTTATTTATCTAGGCAAGTCAGTTAAGAACAAATTCTTATTTACAATGACGGCCTACTGGAGAATAGTGGGTTAACTGACTTGTTCAGGGGCAGAACGACAGATTTTTACCTTTACCATTTTTACCTACTGACCATAGTCCCTGTAAACACACAGTACTGACCATAGTCCCTGTAAACACACAGTACTGACCATAGTCCCTGTAAACACACAGTACTGACCATAGTCCCTGTAAACACACAGTACTGACCATAGTCCCTGTAAACACACAGTACTGACCATAGTCCCTGTAAACACACAGTACAGACCATAGTCCCTGTAAACACACAGTACTGACCATAGTCCCTGTAAACACACAGTACTGACCATAGTCCCTGTAAACACACAGTACAGACCATAGTCCCTGTAAACACACAGTACTGACCATAGTCCCTGTAAACACACAGTACTGACCATAGTCCCTGTAAACACACAGTACTGACCATAGTCCCTGTAAACACACAGTACTGACCATAGTCCCTGAGTAAAGCGGAGAGTGACGAAACATTGGTTCATTTCATAACGGTTGAGTTTATAGTTTTGACTTTTTTTATTTTTCCAAAGGAGGGGTTGGTGGGACATGACGAGAACATGCAGTACCTGAACCTGGCTGTGGGGGCCTGCATGGAGAAGAGAGGGATAGCAAGTCACCGTGACCAACAGACCCAGGACACCCCAGCATGTCCAAGGGCAAAACGTGACTCCAGGGGCCAAGCTAAGAACACCAGCTCTTCATCACCACCAGCAGAGTACCTTTCCTCCTCTTACACACCATCCACCATGCCCTTCGGCCCTCACCTCATCCCTGTGGCCTGGAACCAGATCACCAACCAGGAAACTACAGAGCAGAACCCCAAAAACCAAGACAGAACGTCACCATCCAGAGACTGTGACATAATCAGGTCTTGCAGCGTAACCCAAAACACCCCTCCCACACCTGTCAGTGGGAGTAGAGCCCAGCACCAGCATGGAGGGGAAAGCATGTCCAGCTCCGGTTCAGCCTCAGACCCCCTACTGTTACCACAGCCAGGGTGCAGAGATGGAGGAAGGCCACCACCTGGGGACAGAGACCAGGGCAATGGTGACAGAGCACACTGCCCTGTTGCCATCACCACCAACGACCTACTGCAGTGCCTGGTTCACCCTGAGGTCATTGCTAGAGTCTCTGAGCTACTGATGGAGAGAGTCCGGTCAGGGACAGCCACAACACCATAGCTTCATAATCTACATTCCAACGTTCATTCTAGTATGCTACTGAGATTGAATGCCAAAATACATTGCTTCATTCTAAGTGCTAAGCTAGTATGGATATTGCAACAGAGCCTAACAAGTAGATTGTACGTAACTTCCCCCAATTGTTAAAAATGGGGAAAGGAGTCATCATCAGTAAGTCTATAGAGTTTAACTGGGTTCAGTTGACTTGACGGCTGAGGTAGTCAAGGTGGAGCATATCATAGTATTAATACCTCTGACACTGGCTATTATTTCCCCTAATGCTGCTGGGAGTCTCTGGCTACGTCCCAAATGGCACCTTGTTCCCTATATAGTGCACTACTATTGACCAGAACGGCTTGATGATAAGGCGAGAGTAGAACGGTCCTGGTCAAAAGTAGTGCACTATATAGGGAATAGGGTGCCATTTGTGACGCAAGCCTCTGTGGAGTTAACAGTGATTCAGAAACCACTGAATGAACGGCCATGCTCTGCAGTGCCCACATGGGAAATCCTGCCTGGCTGATAGTTATTCCAAAGTGTCAGAGAAGGGAAAACGGAAAGAGGTTTCACACTTTTTTCTATATTTTCTTACCCTCCTGCTCCTCCTTTTTCTACCCCATCTACACTGAGTGTACAAAACATTATGAACACTTGCTCTTTCCATGACATAGACTGACCAGGCTGATCCAGGTGAAAGCTATGATCCCTTATTGACGTTTTGGACACCTTGTAGAGTCCATGCCCAGACGAATTGAGTCTGTGCTAAGGGCAAAAGGGGTTGCAACTCAATATTAGGATGGTGTTCCTAATGTTTTAGACACTCAGTGTATATGGTTTACACTGAGTGTAGTATGTTATAGTCTTGGCGACTCCATGAGGTCAAATCCAAGTCAAGAGCATTTCTTCCATTCTTACCATGTTTGTAGTCTTGTGAAATTAGACATTTATTTTCTACCTATGCCGAGCAAATAGCGCTCCAAAATAGCACTGAAAATGTAACTTTGTATAATCCTTGTAATAATAACAGTGATAGCTAGTATTTCTCAGATGTCGGCTACATTTTCTGCCTTCCCCTCCCCAGCTGGTAGGTTCTGTTTGCGTCCAGGGGCTCTGGTCTGAAGTGGAAGGACTATATAGGGAATCGGGTACCAGTTGGGGTGAAGATGTTAGAAAGGCAGGCTGTTATGGTATTGTGATTAATGAATGCTGTCTAAGGAGTGATGATGTGATATGTCCCAGTTACCAGGAAGTGATGTGTTATTTTTCTGTCTCTCTATAATCCTGGGTCTGTGACAAGGGAAGGAAACCAAAGTTCTGAATGAATATATTCTAGAAACATGTAAGCGCCACCAACAATGAGGTAGTCCTGCAAAAACGTAAGAGTAGCAAGCTTTCAGAAACCCATCAGAAATAAAAGTATCATATTCAGAGAAATGTACACATTTTTATTTACGTACAAGAGTACAATTAGAGTAAAATGGTTCCCAGGAGTGGAATGTTTTATGAAGGTCTATCTATCAAATGATTAGGACACACTAGACATTTTTCCCTGACTCATAGTTTGTCATTTGAATGAGGCTTATTTAGTTAAGTCTACTCCAGTATTTGTCTCAGGTAGCCAGTCTAAAGAGCAGGGATGGAAATTAATCTAGGCCACTAGTAAAAATTGTTCTACTAGACCAGCTGTCTAGTACCCAAAATCCTTAAGTTTCATGCCTGCTAAAGAAGGACCTTTTTCACAATGTTCTGTAATTGTAATTAGAGACAGAATGCTGTAATTGTAACAAAACTGTAATTGTAAACTACAAGAGTCCGTTGTTTTCCTCTTCATCTTTGAACATCATTGTAAACAGGGGACTTCAGATCATTTTACTATGTACAGTAACATTTGATAAATTCACAAAAACAATATACAGCATTTCAACAATGTGTTTTGTTAGCACTGGTCCTGGTCTGACCTCCAGATTTTGAGAAGTGTCTCAGTTGGAGTGCTAACTGTGGTTAGTCCATACTGTAAGATCACACAGACAGGGTGTGACAATAACTAACAACATACAGTAAGGTACAGCAAGTAAAATAAACTCAATCACCATATCTTAATACTTTGCTTCAATTTACAAATGTATAAAACAAAAAACATTCCACACTAGGGGCTTACAAATCTCCTGAGAGGGAAATATTCTGAAGTCAGTCACCAGACTACATCTTGGTGCTCTTCTCTATGGAGTTCAAGTACATAGTGTCATCTGTCTGGTCCTTCTTCAGCTCGTCTTCATCCTCATTGACTGTCTTGTCTGGGAACAGCTTGTCTAGCTCGCCTGGGTCTACGTAGGTGTAGAAGTAAGCCATGATGGAGAAGATGATGCAGACTGCCACCAGGAGGCCAGCGAACAGCAGGAACTCCATCCACTGGGAATGTCAGAATCAATGTTAAACACATTTAACACTGGGGACTATGGTTGTTATTTGATAGCCATACTTATTATCCTGGTGTACTCGCTACTCAAGCTGGAGAGAGAAAGGGAACAAGCCATTATTATTGTTGTGATTGCAGTAGTCCACTAGAGGGAAACCAGACACTGCTCTGTTTGACTCGTTTTAACTGTTTTATGAGGTCTATGGGTTCAATGGTGCTCTGACAAGGCTTCCTAAAAGGCACAGTAAAAACAAAACCGTCTTCTACCACTGGGACGTACCTGATCCAGACCTGCCCCCTCTGCTACGATTAGCACAATGACATTACCAAAGGCTACAGTCAGCAGCCAGCCGGCCTGCAGCACTGACTTCATGTTGGCTGGGGCCTGTATTGAACATAGACCTAGATATTGTTTATCATTGGCAGGGAAAAGCATATCACATGTTCTTCACTCAAACATGATCTCCTTGTAGAGGCTGAATTCCTAATAATCAACCCGTAGCTGTCTATACCCCCTAGCCACTTCTAGTAGATCTGAAAGGTTTCTGGTTGGTATAAGCTAAGTGTTCATCATACTGGACACCAATTCTTTCAGATCTACACAGGTGCCTAAGTAAGCATTTGAGGTTTATTAGTCAATACTCAACCAATACTCAATCAATAATCACTGGATACCTACTGACCTGTGAATAGGAGAACTCGATGCCTGTGATGGAGAACATGACTTCTCCTGCTGTCATCAGGGCATACTGGGGGATCTGCCAGGCTATGTGAACATTGTTGGCCTTCACAAATCAAATAAAAAATAATTGAATCACATGCTTCGTAAACAACAGACGTAGACTAACAGTAAAATTCCCAACAATGCAGAGAGAAAAAATAACCTTGACATCCTCCATCTTCTGGGGAATGATCTGTCCAGGGCCCTGGACAAAAGTAAAGGAAGATATGAGTCCTGTCTGCCAGAGCAGGCACTGACGATGTGAGCAATGCCAAGGTCGTGGGTTCAATTCCCGCAGGGATCACATACCTTTAGGAAGTGGAACTTACTAGGTAGCTAGTACTAGAAGTAGCTAGTACTGTGCTAGTCCATGTATTTATACTGCCAATGTGGTTTCAGGCCATAGCAGGCAGCACTTAATAGTACCTACATACAGTATGGTATTTTGTGATCTCATGTATAGGCAGTGGGCTGACTCACCCCTTTGAGGATGACGGTGTATGAAGCTCCAGAGTCAAGCAGGCCCAGGTTAATGGAGAAATCCTGTGAGCCTGATGTACACCTCACGTGTGTATACCTGTGAGAGATGGCATAGGTGAAGGATTTAGAGAGGGCAGAGGTAAAAGAGATCTGTGGATACTGAGATATGATACTGACTATCAGTGGAGGCTGCTGAGGGGAGGACGGCTCATAATAATGGCTGGAATGGAGCATATGGAATGGTATCAAACACATGGAAACCACTTGTTTGAAGTATTTGATACCATTCCACTTATTCTGCTCCAGCCATTACCACGAGCTCGTCCTCTTTAATTAAGGTGCCACCAGCATCCTGTGGACTGTATCTATTTCTAAATTATTACTACATTAGTCAGATGTTCAATGTTAGAAAATTAGGAATATCAATTATTGAATGCTTTGTCAGTGGACTAGGAAGAGACACTTTACACTATTTTAAGATGAACTGCAATGGAACAGAAATATGGCCACTCACTCATTTCTTTCCACACTCTTATTGGGAGATATGCCATAGTCGGCGGGTATGTAAAAGTCCACACCAGCCGTTGTTACGTTCACAGCCTCACTCCGCGTGTTTATGAACCTGTTAGAGCAATACTTGAATCTTTTCAGCGTATTCACTGAACTAACGGAAGTCAGTCTTTCCGATGGAGTATTATTCCTATTTCAATTCAAACATAAACACATGATTACCTCAGGTATGCTTCCATTTTTTCACTTTTAAGTATGTTGTCTGTCGCCTATATTATTAAAAAAATGAAAACAGAAACAGATTGCAAACACAGAAATGATTTCTGTAGTGACTGAAAGTACAGTTCTACAGAACTGTAAGATAATAGTGAACTTCAGACTCACTAGTTGACACACTATTCCCGAGGTTTTGCTGTGCAGGACGAGACTGTAGGCTTTCTGCTCTGTGAAAGTCTCTCTACACTCATGAAAGTGTCCATTGTGATTGATCCCCACAGTGATGGTCTTGTTGTGTCCCCCCAGTTCAAGATGCTGATATGCTTGAGGATCCTGATAGACAAAGAGGCATGTGTATTACATGTATTGCCATGATTAATGTTCAGCTCTAATCAGACCTGCGTTCAAATATTCAATTATTTCAAATACTCCAACTGGGCTTGATCAAGCTTTCCTGGCACAATGGAACCAATAAAATAGTCACAAAACGGCAAACTCCAGGCAGGCTAAAGCAAACACAAGGTTTTTGAAAGATTTCAAATAGTATTTGAACCCAGGTCTGGCTGTAATAGCTGTAGAACAATGGACCTGTTGACCTCAGAACACACCCTGTTGCCGTGAGATGTAGCTGTAGACTCCTATGGTGTCAGACTATGGAGCGTCTACGGAGTCTACAGCCATTTCTCATGGCAATCCTATCTGGTAGGTCTGCTTTCTATGAAGTCAAGGTTTATTATTAGTCACAGCATTATTAGCGTAGCAGAGTAAAACTAGGGTAAAACGCCCCAGCCCAGTTTACCTCATAGGATTTGATGGGTTGTGAGAATAGGTTACTCCCAGGGATGCTTAGTTTGACGTCACTGTCAGCCAGGTTGTAGACCTGTAGCAGACACTGTCCATGAGGTGCAGGCTCCACCACCGTTTTCTAGCAGAGGAATAGAGAGAGAGGGGACATCAGAGGACAGGTGACTGTCTCTGTTACAAAGGTGGCAATCCAGGTGGATTTGTTTTTACAGTTGCAACATATTAATGTTGTTCCTGCTACACTAAACACTTCTCCAGGCATTGTGAGATCAGACCATCTATGCAGCGCAACTGCAAAAACAGATGACCTGGAGTGTCACTTACAGAAGTGAAGTGACCCAGAGATCCGAGGAGGCTGGTGGGAGGAGCTATAGTAGGATGGGCTCATTGTAATGACTGGAATGGAATGAATGGAACGGAGTCTAACGTGGTTTCCATATGTTGGATACGTTTCCATTTATTCCATTCCATCCATTACAATAAGCCTATAGCTCCTCCCACCAGCCTCCTCTGCCAGAGATGCTGCATCTTACCATGACGTTGACCTCCACCAAGGTGGCAGCACCGAAGGCAAGCGCTGCAAAGATCATACCAACAGCCATCTTCTTCAGCGGCCTAAGGGGAGATGGAGACGTATCAGGCTTTCTGTCTCTAAAGGGGAGATGGAGACGTATCAGGCTTTCTGTCTCTAAAGGGGAGATGGAGACGTATCAGGCTTTCTGTCTCTAAAGGGGAGATGGAGACGTATCAGGCTTTCTGTCTCTAAAGGGGAGATGGAGACGGTATCAGGCTTTCTGTCTCTAAAGGGGAGATGGAGACGTATCAGGCTTTCTGTCTCTAAAGGGGAGATGGAGACGTATCAGGCTTTCTGTCTCTAAAGGGGAGATGGAGACGTATCAGGCTTTCTGTCTCTAAAGGGGAGATGGAGACGTATCAGGCTTTCTGTCTCTAAAGGGGAGATGGAGACGGTATCAGGCTTTCTGTCTCTAAAGGGGAGATGGAGACAGTATCAGGCATTCTGTCTCTAAAGGGGAGATGGAGACGTATCAGGCTTTCTGTCTCTAAAGGGGAGATGGAGACAGTATCAGGCATTCTGTCTCTAAAGGGGAGATGGAGACGGTATCAGGCATTCTGTCTCTAAAGGGGAGATGGAGACGTATCAGGCATTCTGTCTCTAAAGGGGAGATGGAGACAGTATCAGGCATTCTGTCTCTAAAGGGGAGATGGAGACGTATCAGGCATTCTGTCTCTAAAGGGGAGATGGAGACGTATCAGGCATTCTGTCTCTAAAGGGGAGATGGAGACAGTATCAGGCTTTCTGTCTCTAAACCACACTCCTATGGACTCCAACAAGACAACTTGGCGTCAACGCACATTGGTCAATATTGTCCCTACTACACAGAACTACACAGTAACAACGGTTTCCATTCTTAGAAATGATTAATGTGGTCAATTGTTTTATCTTTCTGTAGGACTACATAAGATGTTTGCACAACATTGTTTGAGCGTATCTTCCACGTATCTCAATGATATGATAAGATCACAAGGTACTGCAGAAAAACAGCTACAAACATTTTCTTTATGACCAAGAGGCGCATGAAAAATGTTGTCCAACCCACATGATGCTTGTTCTTGCCCCATTCCTTACTCTTGAAGGATGACTGTTTTTTTATTTAACTAGGCAAGTCAGTTAATAGCAAATTCTTATTTACAATGATGGCCTACCGGGGAACAGTGGGTTAACTGCCTTGTTCAGGGGCATAACGACAGGTCTTTACCTTGTCAGCTCGGGGATTTGATCCAGCAACCTTTCAGTTACTGGCCCAACACTAACTACTAGGCTACCTGCCACCCCAAACAGCCTTCGACTACTGTTGAAGACTGTAGTTTCCAGCCGTCAAACCCTTTCTTCCTCCGTCCTTGTTTCCACAATTCCTCTTGAAGCTCATTGGAAGTGAGGATCCAAGAGCCGAGGTCCAAGCTCCCTACGGTATCCTCGTCCAATGAGCTTTGAGACAGAGTGAGGAAATAAGGACAGAGGAAGCAAGGATTTGACAGCTGCATAATAAGGTTTTCAGACACAGCCATGGTCCACTCACGTCAGATTGATCCTGCACCGGCCTACAAGTGGGTAGACAACCACGTCAAAGATGGGCACAAACATGAGGATCAGCAGAGCGTTTAACATCTGAAACAACAAGGACCAAACAAAACACACGGAAGCTTCTGATGACTCTATATAAATCACAACAAAAAATACCATCAAATCAGATTGGTTGCTGAAGCAAACTTAGAAAAGACACTAGTAAATATTCTTGCTCAATTTATTTAGTCAATGACGTTATAGCCTTATGGTGATAATGTCCATTATAAAAGGGTATGGGTTCAGGAGAGAACACGTGTGGTCTTACTCAAGGCCATTATAGAGAGAACCTATGGTTACAGTTACAGTATAAACATCACCAGCAGTCGTAATGCACTATAGAATACTAGGAAGAGAGTAAGAAGCTGCAGGCACCTGCATTTGATCAGGCTTCAGAACGAATGTTGATCCCTGTAACATAGAGACAGATTCCAAACAAGATCTCTATTTCAGATTACAGTCAACGATAGTAAAACAATGCAAAATACTATGAAATCATAAATGTTGTACACTTGGGTTTTACCACAGTTGTAGAGCACATTGTTACACCGTTTCAAAAGCTAGAATAGGAAAGGAACTTACGAAGGGCATTCACTACGAGACTCCTGTTGTAATGTCCTGTACATTGAAGGAAAGACAAAGAACTTACAAAGGCCATGTTCATCCGGGTGGCCTGGAGAGTCCAGCGGGATCCCTATAGTACCATATAACAAAGAAGGCTAAATGTTATCATGTTATCACTGACCCATTCACTGTATTCTATGGCACTGGATAGCTGGTTCGCCATCACCATTCACTTCAATGGTATAATCAGACCTCATCAATCCAGCATGTCCTTGGCTTCTAACATGCCTAATGCAAAGCCAAACAAAATGTTCGTGCCTATAAACAACTTAGATTCCCTTCATTAAAACTAAGATAGAGGTTTTTGTTCTTCTTGTTAGTTTTAATCACAGTGTTTTATCAGAGGAATGTTCCCAGGGACTCTGGGTTAGAGAAGGTTGGATGGATGGAGTTTTGGGGTTTGCACTTTTTCTTAATCAGTTGTTATTGTGGTGTTGTTTGGTCGTTGACCAGAGGAGAGGAGATGAGAAGAGAGGAGATGAGAGGAGATGAGAAGAGAGGAGAGGAGAGGAGAGGAGAGGAAATGAGAAGAGAGGAGAGGAGAGGAGATGAGAGGAGACAACAGAACAATACCTTAAGATCAAGCAGTGAGGCAAGCAGAACTTGGGGTCCCAGAGGGCAAAGCTGGTTGGAATAATATCATTTAAAAAAGTAAAGAGTTGTAATCTGGTTGAAATGATGTAATTTCAAACCGTTTTGTCTTTACTTGGTCCGTATCTACTGTATTGGCCTGGGTTTGGGAACCATGAATGGTCCTGCTTAGGGGCTTTTTAACAGCCAGGGTGGTGGTTACTGTTCTATTTAGGAAGGTCCAAGCTGGTTAGGGTAAGCATTGGGTCCTTACCTGCTGGTCAAACAGAGCCCAGAACATGGGCAGAGGGATGTAGAGCACCAGAACCCTCAGGACCATCTTAATCTCATGGATCAGACGTTTCTGTAGAGAAGCACATAGGAGAACATACAGTATGGGTCCATTTCACCAGAAACTTCTTCATACATACACATATACCTTTTCCTTAGAATGGATACATACCTTTTACCTGTAAGCCAGATCGCCATAAATGTTTCTCATCTTTATATCATATTATGGTATTATAATCTGAAACATTGTTAATGGGACAGTTAAAAGCTCCATGAAGTCATTATAGTCCTCACTGGAGTTATTTCATTCTTGATAATCATACCGGATACTTCTCCTCTGCCCAGTCCAGCCAGTGTTTCCTCTTAGAGTCATGCTTAGAGCTCATCCAGCGGTTCTTGATGGCCAACTGTAGGATGGAGCGAACAGGAACAGTCATGGTCCAGTAAGCCCAGGGGTAGTATTCTTCAGTTGTTTATCTTTCTATTATCTCAGAACCAGATCTTGAGTGTACTAGCCAGCAATGTTAACAATCTGCCACAAGAGACTCATCTTTCTATGGAAATGTGTGACTGTTGAGAGAGGTGAATGACTTACCCCCAGGCACCGACACACATCCAATAAGACGTTCCCCTCAGGTGGACTCTTCTTATACATCCCACTTCCAGAGATGAACACGACTACAAAGACATAGACACATTTGAGTAGATGTTGAGTAGAATCTACTGATTGTAAATGTACTATCGCAATAAAATAAAATCCTCCAAAGAGCATTGCCTAACCGCAAAACAAAATACCATCAATATTGTCTTTCTGTCAGATCCAAGGGGAAATGAGTTCCCTCGTTTAAAATACTTTTGACATGTAAAACTGAATTCTAGGACTTCCTGTAAAACTGTGAATTCTAGGAGTTCCTGTAAAACTGAATTCTAGGAGTTCCTGTAAAACTGAATTCTAGGAGTTGCTGTAAAACTGAATTCTAGGAGTTCCTGTAAAACTGAATTCTAGGACTTCCTGTAAAACTGTGAATTCTAGGAGTTCCTGTAAAACTGAATTCTAGGACTTCCTGTAAAACTGTGAATTCTAGGACTTCCTGTAAAACTGTGAATTCTAGGAGTTCCTGTAAAACTGTGAATTCTAGGAGTTCCTGTAAAACGGTGAATTCTAGGAGTTCCTGTAAAATGGTGAATTCTAGGAGTTCCTAGAGTGGGTTTTTGGCATTTCTATCCCTGGTAATTTCTATCCGTGGTCATTTCTATCCCTGGTCATTTCTATCCCTGGTAATTTCTATCCCTGGTCATTTCTATCCCTGGTCATTTCTATCCCTGGTCATTTCTATCCCTGGTCATTTCTATCCCTGGTCATCCATGAAGGGGTAATGGTAAAGAAGAAACACACTCCCTGTTAGAGTAAACTTCTTGTCTAGCACGGAGTGTTGATGATGTGTGTTATCTGGGTGTGTGACATTTATTCAGCCCAGGAGCTAAAACCAACTAGCCAAAAGACCTTCAGACTGTATTTTCATATGTCAACAACAGGTTGTATTGTTACTGTCCCCCACCCACCACTGAATCAAGCACTATGTTATTATGGACAAGACTGTGTGTGTGTGTGTGTGTGTGTGTGTGTGTGTGTGTGTGCGTGCGTGCGTGCGTGCGTGCGTGCGTGCGTGCGTGACACAGTTCTGGGTTGTTTTGACTGGCGAGGCGCCATGTTTACACACCTCTGTGGTCCTCTAGGGTCTTTCTGATGACTGCCTCTGTGGTCCTGCCACTAGGATCTTTCTGATGACTGCCTCTGTGGTCCTGCCACTAGGATCTTTCTGATGACTGCCTCTGTGGTCCTGCCACTAGGATCTTTCTGATGACTGCCTCTGTGGTCCTGCCACTAGGATCTTTCTGATGACTGCCTCTGAATCCCATTCCTCTCAATCCATATGGGATTTAGTGTTCACTGCCTCTACCTCACTAAAGCATGTGCCATCAAAACAAGATCCTGTTTTCCAACTGGTGGGGCCACATCCCCCCTGGTGTGACCCATAATGGCAGCTTGGCTATATGAATAGTGCAGTAGCTCGTGTATACAAGCCTGCTGCACAACCAGGTCTGTGCTGAATCGATTCAATACATTCTGTACCCCCAGCCGGCAAGGTTGTAATCTGGTCATTTAATAACGTCATTTCAACCAGGTTTACCCACTGGGTATATTCTACTCCAAGTATGCAACAGAAACCCAGACTAGCTTCATTAGATAAGGTGTGAAGAAGAGAGCACACTCACCTAGAGCAATGACCATCAAAATGGCTGGTACTCCGAAAGCAAGAGCGTAGCAGTCACCGCCAAAACACTGTACATTTCCTGTAAGTGCAAGAACATACAGCAGCAGCCATGAGCAAAGGCAGAGGCCTGAGCCCTCAATGCCTTTCACCTGAGAGGCCTGAGCCCTCAATGCCTTTTACCTGAGAGGCCTGAGCCCTCAATGCCTTTCACCTGAGAGGCCTGAGCTCTCAATGCCTTTCACCTGAGAGGCCTGAGCCCTCAATGCCTTCCACCTGAGAGGCCTGAGACCTCAAAGCCTTTCACCTGAGAGGCCTGAGCCCTCAATGCCTTTCACCTGAGAGGCCTGAGCCCTCAATGCCTTTCACCGGAGAGGCCTGAGCCCTCAATGCCTTTCACCTGAGAGGCCTGAGCACTCAATGCCTTTCACCTGAGAGGCCTGAGCCCTCAATGCCTTTCACCTGAGAGGCCTGAGCCCTCAATGCCTTTTACCTGAGAGGCCTGAGCACTCAATGCCTTTCACCTGAGAGGCCTGAGCCCTCAATGCCTTTTACCTGAGAGGCCTGAGCCCTCAATGCCTTTCACCTGAGAGGCCTGAGCCCTCAATGCCTTTCACCTGAGAGGCCTGAGCCCTCAATGCCTTTCACCTGAGAGGCCTGAGCCCTCAATGCCTTTCACCTGAGAGGCCTGAGCACTCAATGCCTTTCACCTGAGAGGCCTGAGCCCTCAATGCCTTTCACCTGAGAGGCCTGAGCCCTCAATGCCTTTTACCTGAGAGGCCTGAGCCCTCAATGCCTTTCACCTGAGAGGCCTGAGCCCTCAATGCCTTTCACTTCAGAGGCCTGAGCCCTCAATGCCTTTCACTTCAGAGGCCTAAGCCCTCAATGCCTTTCACTTCAGAGGCCTAAGCCCTCAATGCCTTTCACTTCAGAGGCCTAAGCCCTCAATGCCTTTCACCTTTGAGATAAGGGTTAAGGTTAATGTGGACACGAACCTCGCAGTATTGGAGTGATGACTGTCGATAAGACACTCCCAGCATTGATGGACATATAGAAGATGGAGAAGAATTTCCTCCTTTCGTTCGTCTGAGGTAACAAGGGAGAAAACCCAATGATGGTGATCACCGTTTAATATCATAAATTAATTTTATACTTTTTCAGGTCAAATTCGTTTTTTCTTCAATTTGTAGCATGATTTTCATCCCATTCTTCTGTAGCTAAGCCTACACACTTCAGTAATAACAGGTATTAGATTGAGAACTTCCTCATATGTTGCAATGAGAGTATTATTAGTGTGTATTTAAGACTAGACTGATAGAATCTCTTACATGTTCTTCATCAAACTGATCTCCTCCGAACGCTGCTACACAGGGTTTGATGCCTCCTGTGCCAAAGGCTATAAGGATCAGCCCCACCATAGACAATGCTCTGAGAGAGAGAGAGAGAGAGAGAGAGAGAGAGAGAGAGAGAGAGAGAGAGAGAGAGAGAGAGAGAGAGAGAGAGAGAGAGAGAGAAGAGAGAGAGAGAGAGAGAGAGAGAGAGAGGAGAGAGAGAGAGAGAGAGAGAGAGAGAGAGAGAGAGAGAGAGAGAGAGAGAGAGAGAGAGAGAGAGAGAGAGAGAGAGAGAGAGAGAGAGAGAGAGAGAGAGAGAGAGAGGAGAGAGAGAGAGAGAGAGAGAGAGAGAGAGAGAGAGAGAGAGAGAGAGAGAGAGAGAGAGAGACATTGTTGTTGAGTTTAAGGTTGGTCAACATTCCTATCTCAGATGCACATTGAAGTCGGAAGTTTACATACACCTTTGCAAAGTACATTTAAACTAAGTTTTTCACAATCATTAAAAGTCATTAAAAGCTGTATGTGTTTTCTAGAGTAATACATGACTCATACTAACGGGTCAGTTAAACAATGAATTGATGCTGCTGTCCATAATGCTTTACTACTGAGCAAGTCTCTGTCCTACACTTTAGCCAAATACATTTAAACTCAGTTTTTCACAATTCCTGATTTAATCATAGTAAAAATTCCCTGTCTTCGGTCAGTTAGGATCACCACTTTATTTTAAGAATGTGAAATGTCAGAATAATAGTAGAGAGAATTATTTATTTCAGCTTTTATTTCATTCATCACATTCCCAGTGGGTAAGAGGTTTACATACACTCAATTAGTATTTGGGAGCGTAGCCTTTAAATTATTGAACATGGGTCAAATGTTTCGGGTAGCCTTCCACAAGCTTCCCACAATAAATTGGGTGAATTTTGGCCCATTCCTCCATGACAGAGCTGGTGTAACTGAGTCAGGTTTGTAAGTGTCCTTGCTCGCACATGCTTTTTCAGTTCTGCCCACACATTTTCTATAGGATTGAGGTCCGGGCGGTGTGATGGCCACTCCAATACCTTGACTTTGTTGACCTTAAGCCATTTTGCCAAAACTTTGAAAGTATGCTTGGGGTCATTGTCCATTTGGAAGACCCATTTGCGATCAAGCTTGAACTTCCTGACTGATGTCTTGAGATGTTGCTTCAATATATCCACATAATTTTACTTCCTCATGATGCCATATATTTTGTGAAGTGCTCCAGTTGCTCCTGCAGCAAAGCACCCCCACATCATGATTCTGACAACCCCGTGCTTCACGGTTGGGATGGTGTTCTTCGGCTTGCAAGCCTGCCCCTTTTTCCTCCAAACATAATGATGGTCATTATGGCCAAACAGTTCAATGTTTGTTTCATCAGACCAGAGGACATTTCTCCAAAAAGTAGGATCTTTGTCCCCATGTGCAGTTGCAAACCGTAGTCTGGCTTTTTTTATGGCGGTTTTGGAGCAGTAGCTTCTTCCTTGCTGAGCGGCCTTTCAGGTTATGTTGATATAGGACTCATTTAACTCTGGATATAGATACTTTTGTACCTGTTTCCTCCAGCATCTTCACAAAGTCCTTTTCTATTGTTCCGTGATTGATTTGCACTTTTCACACCAAAGTACGTTCATCTCTAGGAGACAAAACGCGTCACCTTCCTGAGCGGTATGATGGCTGCGTGGTCCCATGGTGTTTATACTTGCGTACTATTGTTTATAGAGATGAACGTGGTACCTTCAGGCGTTTGGAAATTGCTCCGAAGGATGAACCAGAATTGTGGAGGTCTACAATTTTTTTCTGAGGTCTTGGCTGATTTCTTTTGATTTTCCCATGATGTCAAGCAAAGGGGCACTGAGTTTGATGGTAGGCCTTGAAATACATCCACAGGTACACCTCCAATTGACTCAAATTATGTCAATTAGCCTATCAGAAGCTTCTAAAGCCATGACATAATTGTATGGAATTTTCCAAGCTGTTTAAAGGCACAGTCAATTTAGTGTATGTAAACTTATGACCCACTGGAATTGTGATACAGTGAATTATAAGTGAAATAATCTATCTGTAAACAATTGTTGTAAAAATTACTTGTGTCATGCACAAAGTAGATGTCCTAACCGACTTGCCAAAACTATAGTTTGTTAACAAGAAATCTGTGGAGTGGTTGAAAAACGAGTTTTAATGACTCCAACCTAAGTGTATGTAAACTTCCGACTTCAACTGTATCAATCAATTTGTCAGACTACTCACATGTGTATGGTCGAGTCCCCCACACTCGGTATGGCCCCAACCGACTTGACGACGTGACCGAGCACATAGACAACAGAGAGATAAACAATGGTCCTGTGGATGACATGACACAGTAGTGACTTTCACAGTTGCTTGAGCTTCTCGTCAACTAAGACAAGAAACAACAACAGTGGAAGCTGTTGGAGGGAGAAATCTGAGGACAGGCTCATTGTTATGGCTGGAATGGAATGCAGCCCATCCTCCAATCTAAAGTGACGCCACCCTCATATATTTCCCACTGGGGGATTGGAGGCATTGACTTCTCCATCTAACTCACTTGAACTTGCCCAGCCAGGAGTCAGCAATGAGGGCCCCCAGAACAGGGGTGAAGTAGCAGAGGCTGGAGAAGGCATGGTACACTGCTGTGGACAGGTTCTGGTCCCAATGCAGGTAGTTGATGAAGTACAGCGTCAGCACCGCTTCACACAAGCACAGCCGGGAAGTAAGGAGAAATAGATAAGGAAGCACCGGGGATCAGAGCTTGAAGAATACAGTATATCATCGCTCCCTCTTGGTCAGGTCTTTATTGTAAAAGAAAATGTGTTATCAATAAATGCGATAAATAGAGTTTGGCAATAACACAAGAAAATGTGTTTATTGATAACACATTTTCTTTTTCAAGAAGTGTGTTTCAGGAAGTAGAGGAAGTCGAAGAGGTAGAGGAAGTAGCGGTCAGACAGGGAGTCTAGATCATGTGATGTTTCCATCTTAAATCAGCAAAAAAGCCCCTTGTGACAGCGGGAATGGAACCTTGTGTGCAATATGGAGGGGTACATTTAATGAAAGCTTAACCAAAAAAATATAAAATTGCTAAAACCTTTTTAGCCTATCTATCTATCTATCTATGGGTAAAAGGGTTGACATGTTATGCTCGACCCATTCAGTTTTCCACCACAAAACAGGCAAAAAGAGTAGAACCAGCTCACCTGCTCTACACTACATAGCAAATTCACCAGCGTTAAAGAAATACAAAATGAACACTGAGACTGTTGAGTCTGTGGACCCATATAGACACCAAAACAGTGTTAAGTCTTGAACTACTCTGCTCTGTCGCCTATACACATTAAATTGTTAGGCCACTACTACCACATATCAGTTCAATTGGTAGAGCATTCTCACTAACAGGTGCAACAAATATAGCCACTTGCAAGGCACGTCTCGAAATATGTTAATGAGCCAGCGACTCATTACCTGCACACAACATTTCTCCACAATGCACCATAATTCACAGCTTCCTCTGCTGGGATCTCTTGATTGGGCCAATACTGACTGTGAGTGTATCATTTAGAACCTGTGTGGTGTTGTGATATTGATTGCCATTGCAAGGGCATGCTGAAGAAGGGCTCATACCCAAACGTTCATGCGGCAATAAAAATATGTCAATTTAAGTTATTTACCGGAGTTCTGTCCTATTTCTGTTCTGTGGAATTACAGTACCATTCAAAAATAAAGCACAATGAACCATCATTTACAGTAAGCTGCACTAAAACTTTTCTGTTTTTTTTACTATTGATAATACCTAAAATGACCGTATAAATTACAGTTTTCCATTACAGTGTAGTTAGGAAAACTATTCTTAATTATAGGTTACCTACCTTTCATGCCATAGTAGGAGAAGCGTTCACAGAACTCATTCACCACAATGAAGGAGATGCAGACAGGGTAGTTGGTTCCACATAGTTTCTGAGAAGAAAGTAAGAAAGAAATATGAAAAGAGAGAGCGAAAGACAAAGACAAATAGAGAGAGAGAGAGAGAGAGACAGAGAAAGAGGGAACGAAAGACAAAGACAGAGAGAGAGAGAGAGAGAAAGAGAAAGAGAAAGAGAGTCATTAAAAGCTGTATGTGTTTTCTAGAGTAATACATGACTCATACTAACATGCCAGTTAAACAATGAATTGATGCTATTGTCCATAATGCTTTACTACTGAGCAAGAGTCAGTAAGTCTTCGTCCCAAATGGCACCCTATTCACTACATAGGGTAGTACTTTTGACCTGGGCCCATTAAGCTCTGGTCTAAAATAGTACACTAAATAGGGAATAGGATGCCATTTAGGATACATTATAAAGAGTCATTCATTAATCACACCAGCACATTACAGATTAGACTAAAGAGCAACTGACAGGTAATTTGACATTAATCATGGTCCAAAGAAAAGAGAAGTTAATAATAAGTCTGAAGAAGAAATGAAAGTTGAAATGATCAACGAAGGAAAACCCAGAAATCTTGCCAAGAATTTTCCAGTTAATATCCATTGTTTTACCTGTTCAATGCGGTCCAAATACATGACCATGAATATATTGTGCAATAAAACATGAAGAAATATAAAACATTACCGGTGATTTGCTTGTCTTTCCACTTTCATGAATTTCCAATTTGAGCTCTGTGAAGTAATCACAAAATAACATAATTTTAGAGGTATTGTATGCACACGATGCATGGACATGACTAGCCCTATAAATAGTACTCCAAATTCATGATATTCAAAATGAACATATATGAGCATTTAACCTTACAAGTCTACACCTATTGTATTCTGTGCATGTGACCAATCAAATTAGATGTTTTAAATGTATTTACACTATGAAGACAATATCCAAATATTAAGTGTATTATCATGAATTTGGCGTAATATTTGTAGGGCTGGCTAGGACATGACATACTGCATTTACATTATCTAATGCTGGTCTATGGAATGAGTAAGACTTTCACTTGAGCACTATTCAATCAAACCCGTCTTGCAGTATTCACGGAGGGACAAATACAAGTAAATGTTGCGCATCGTTTTGGAAATGGTCATTATTACTCTATTACATGACTGACTATTAATAATAAAATAATAATCAATGATGGACTACTCATTATTATTATTATTATCCGCATGGACTACTCATTATTATTAGGCTATGGTCTAAGAGAAAACAGTGGTTGATGCTAATAACCTGTATTTTATGAGATAGCCAAATTAGAAAATAGGCAAATACAAACACTCAGTAAAATGTGCGTGTTGCATCAGTTCCCTTGTAATAGTGATGGTGTATGAGAAGCCTAATGACAGGTGTGGTGGCAAACATCTTCCGAACTTTCTACAGTAAAAATCTAACACTAGCTAGATTTCGATTCCAATTGGCTAATCTGGAGGCGAAAGAATAGTACACATGTTTAGGCAAGGTGCTGGCTAGCGGAGTAGAACAGTTGAAATAGAAAAAGTGACAGATTTTCATCCAAATATTCTAGAATCCGCATAAAGAAAATGTGCATTTTCCCACCAGTGGTGTTTCGACCAAACATACCTGTGGATAAAAATAAGTGGGTGATGACATAGTGCACACAAAATGTACTTTTTCGTGTAAGTTTTCATGTACCGAATAAAAATATCCTATATTATTATTGAAAAAGAAACATCACCGTGCACTTTCACCACCCTGTGAAATTCATCATCATTTATTTATTATCTGTAGACAACGTTTCCCGAGTCGTCGTGGGAGAACCACACACCCATATCATCGCGTGACTTCAAATTTACTTCGATATGATGGTTATTATATCAATATTTTAACAAAAAGTGTCCACCGCCATTTCTCGCATAATACATTTTACCAACACAAAAGATCCCACCATGTAGAACGAACAAATCATCCGTAGGCATTTATAAAATTGTACGGAAACTTCATGTTTCCATCACAGCTGTTATGATGGTATCACTTTACTTGCATAAAAACTGTGTATGGAAACGTGGTTACTGAAGGCAAAATGTCAACCACTACACATACAGTATTTCAGCATTTCTATAAATCGAGCACATATGTTAGCAATTTGCCTAAATCCATCCTGTGAAAACACTGAATGCATACACCATTATCACAACAGTCTGAAAGTTGCAGACAGCGCTATCAAACGCGTCATTTTTGTAAATTGTCACAACTATTGATAACATTTGTGCATAAAACGCTTTCCTTCAATAATCCACGGCCCATGCATCCAATAAAAAACATCTTCCGAATACTTTATTTTCTAAAAGTCTATGCACGCATTACCCTTTCGTATCCCCATTCCTGTGTATTTTCTGAAATGTTTTTGGCACTAGTGTTGCATCGGTCGGTGGACCTCTTGACGTGAGTCCAAGTCCGTCCCTCTCTTGTCTGTCTGTGACTGTGAGCGCAGCAATGGAAACGCAGCTCTCTTATAACATATGTTCAACCCGTTAGTTAATATTCCACTCCAGATCCATGAATTTTTGACTTAATCTTCAATGACTTTTCAGTGCAGATCTGATCCTGTCACGTAGTCAATTGAATAGCGGATCTTACTTTACAGAGAGGAGTTGAGTATGGGAACCCGCCTGTGAGCCAGACTCTTTGGATTCACAATAGAGTTCTTGTTTGGGTTTTTTAACCCGCAAACCTGGGCGTGGAGTGCCTGTTGAAATTAGCCTGACGTGATCATCGTGAGTCCCACGAGTCACATTGGTGGATAGTAACAGTACGTGTTTGCTCATGCAGAGTAGGGTACCTTATGAAGTGGACAATTTCCATACTTTCTGGTACTTATAATTGGGACAAGTTATGCATTTCTGGTTGTTCAAAAAGTGCATTGTTTCTCACTGATTGTACTGTTGTTGAAGTGACTCAAAAACAACTATTCCTACAAAAAAGTATCATTAATTTCTTCTATTTCCCGATTTCCAACATCTAGGAGACAATGAGCCCTCTAAAAATCACATTGCATTGTAAAACTCGGTAGTCTATACAGTAATATTAGCATAAAACTATTTCCCAAATAAACCCCTGCCATGCCAATGGGTTGTATTTGTCATTGTCAGTAGACTCCTATTGTAAAATAAATTAATGTTTAGCATGTGCCATTCACATTATCCTTTGATGTGTTATGGAGTTCCACCATGGTGCCAGAGCCCATCTCCTATGCATGGGCACCACAGGCAGTAGAGACACTGACTACATAATTCATCTGAGTTGTTGTGGAATGTGTGGGCTGAATGAAATAGTTAATGAGAGAGAGAGAGAGAGAGAGAGAGAGAGAGAGAGAGAGAGAGAGAGAGAGAGAGAGAGAGAGAGAGAGAGAGAGAGAGAGAGAGAGAGAGAGAGAGAGAGAGAGAGAGAGAGAGAGAGCGAGCGAGAGAGCGAGCGAGAGAGATGGGAGAGAGGGGGAGAGAGATAAAGAGAGGAGAGAGAGGAAGAGAGAGAGAGAGCACAAGAAAAGGGGAACCAAAAATACTTTAAAGTACTACTTAAGTAGTTTATTGGGGTATCTGTACTTAACTATTTATATTTTGACAACTTTTACTTCACTACATTCCGAAATAAAATCATGTACTTTTTAATCCATACATTTTCCCTGACACCGAAAAGTACTTGTTACATTGTGAATGCTTAGCAGGACAGGAAAATGGTACAATTCACACACTTGTCAAGAGAACATCCCTGGTCATCTACTGCCTCTGATCTGGCGGGCTCAATAAACACACATGCTTCGTTTGTAAATTATGTCTGAGTGTTGAAGTGTGCCTTGGCTTTCCGTAAATTTAAAAAATAAAAAAAATGGGGCCATCTGGATTGCTTAATGTAAGAAATTTGAAATTATTTGTACTTTTACTTTTGATACTTAAGTATATTTAAAACCAAATCATTTTAGACTTTTACTCAAGCAGTAATTTACTGGGTGACTTTCACTTTTACTTGAGTCATTTTTTATTAAGGTATCTTTACTTTTACTCAAGTATGACAATTGGGTACTTTTTCCACCACTGTAACTAAAAGACGCAGCCCACTGGGTACACACTGGTTGAATCAACGCTGTTTCCACGTCATTTCAATGAAATGGCGTTGAACCAACGCGGAATAGATGTTGAATTGACGTCTGTGCCAAGTGGGAAACAGATCTGATAGTAATATTCCTTATTAACACCCTTATTATCTAATGACTCACTCTGAATCCACAATACTGACTTGGAAAAGGCATTTTATGTCACAATTAACTCCAAAGCATGCCAGAAAGAATTGATTATCTAGGGATGGGGAGGAGTCATATCAAACTATACTATGAAAAGATGAATAACAGGACTTTTACGGAATATATTTTGTGATAAAATACTGTTCAGTATGCCTAAGACTTTTATCCCACTGCTTGAATAATTAAAGTTGCCATGGTTGGTGGAGAAAATCCTGTTGGTCTTCAATACTGAATTTATAACATTAACAACATATATTTTTAGGTAATTCATCATCTATCATAGTATGTGCATAGTCATTTTAATATAAAATACATGTTAAAATCACATAACTTAAAAAAAAAATGACACTGCGTTTGTTAGTGACAAAGAGTAAATAGCCTCAACTGGAGCAGTTAAAATAAACGTATTTACACAAATACATGACTAATGACATCAAATGGTCAGCAACAGGGCCTCACTGTGGTCTCACTGTGTTGTGGTCATGATGTTACACATTTTTGGGTCACTTGTTAACGTCAGGGATGGAACTTAAAGATTTTGGGCAGTGGCCAGCCTGACTAGTAGACCACAATATTTACTAGCCCAGGTCCAAAATATGTGCCATGCGATACTTGAAAAAGGACAGATTTCACTAGCCGTCGGGTTAGTGAGGCACATTTTCTACTAGCCCCGTCTGACAGGTACTAGCCCCGGGATAGCAGGCTAGCTTAATGTTCATCGCTGTTTGTTAAGGTATGGGAAAGTTAAGTGATATAAAGTACACCAAGTGACCATCCGTAAAGTAGTGCTTGGTGACAGGAAGACGTACACCGTGTGCATACTAATGTGGTTTGTAAGGAAACTCCTACTGCCATTGGTTCCTCCTGCTGCTAGACTGTCCTTTCAATAAACTGCAGGTTGACTGGGGTAGCATGGACCAGAAGGGTTCTTGTGATTGGCTTGACTGTGGCTCCGGTAGTGTCAGTGCGTATTTCATAGTGTTTTATCAACTGTGAGGAAAGAGGAAAACACATTGATTATATGATGTTATTGTCCTAGTCTGATAGAATGTCAGCTCTCCACATGTTAAATGAAAAGAGATATAAAGAATAGATAAAAGGTAGAACATCATATGAATAGTACAATTACATAGAAATATGAACTTTCCAAGTGGGACAATCAATGGCAGTGTTTAATCACAATTTGTTCCGGATTTTCTTGAACATGACTTGCCGTGGCTGTTGATATGGAAATTTATGTTGTTATGTTATGTTATTTGTCACATGCGCCGAATACAACAGTGAAATGCTTACTTACAAGCCCTTAACAAACAATGCAGTTTTAAGAAAAAAACGTGTTAAGAAAGTATTTACTAAAATAAACTGAAGAAAAAAATATATAATAAAAAGATTAATAATACAAAATAATTAAAGAGCAACAATAAAATAACAGCAATGAGGCTATTTACAGGTGGTACCGGTACAGAGTCAATGTGCTATATACATTCCAAGATCTTGAGAGGAACGTATATCTTCCTCAATGAGGACTATCCTGAAGCTGTGCGCCAGAAGAGGAAAGAACTGATCCCAGCCATGAAAGCTGCCTGAGCGCGTGGGGACATTACTTACATCCGCTATGACAGGCTCATTGTCCACCCTCCCTCCCAGAAGCCTGGAAGGGATGAGAGAGCCAAGCCTATGGCTTCGTAGCCTCAACCCCACAGCACACACACCAATTGATTAATGGACTGCTGAATGTACATTTTTTCTCTTGCTTTGTCTGCTCTTTTCAGTATTATGTCTATCTCTGATAATCTACCCAGGAAAGGGCTGAAAATGGCCCGTATGAATATATGTAGCCTTAGAAATAAGGTTCATGAAATCAATAACTTGCTAACATCAGATTACATTCATATATTAGCCATTTCTGACTCACTTAGTGTTACGTCCGTTGTTCGAATGAGACCAAGGCGCAGCGTGGTAGGCGTACATTTTCTTTATTAAAATGTTCCACCAAAAAAACAATAAACAACTCAACGAACAAAAAGCTTAGGAGTGCAACCCATGCAACAAACAAAGACAAGATCCCACAACTGAAGGTGGGGAAAAGGGCTGCCTAAGTATGATCCCCAATCAGAGACAACGATAGACAGCTGCCCCTGATTGGAAACCATACTAGGCCAAAAAAGAGAAGAAAACATAGATATACAAAAACTAGAGTACCCACCCTAGGCACACCCTGACCTAACCAAAATATAGAGAATAAACAGGGATCTCTAAGGTCAGGGCGTGACACTTAGATAATTCATTTGATGATACACCAGTAGCAATACAAGGATATAGCATTTATAGAAGAGACAGAAACGCTTATGGTGGAGGTGTTGCAGTATATATTCAGAGCCATATCCCTGTATTGCTTAGAGAAGATCTTATGCCAAGTGTTACTGAAGTGTTGTGGGTTCAGATTCACTTGGCACATCTAAAGCCTTTTCTTTTGGGGTGTTGTAATAGGCTATCTACATTTGCACACACTGTACATAGATTTTTCTATTGTGTTATTGACTGTTTGTTTGCTTATCCCATGTGTAACGCTGTGTTGTTGTTTTTGTCGCACTGCTTTGCTTTATCTTGGCCAGGTCGCAGTTGTAGTGAGGTGCGTAATGGCGGCAGAGATGTCAGGCGCAGGAGAGTGAAAACTGATTTACAACGGTGTCGTTTAATCAACATAAACCACCGTCAACAGAACAATACAATAAATGGGTCAAACAAAACCCGGTAAATACCAGCATACCGTGCATAAGCACTACAAGAAACAATTACCAACAAGGACATGAGGGGGAACAGAGGGTTAAATACACAACATGTAATTGATGGAATTGGAACCAGGTGTGATGGAAGACAAGACAAAACCAATGGAAAATGAAAAGTGGATCAGCGATGGCTAGAAGTTCGGTGACTTCAACTGCTGAACGCTGCCCGAACAAGGAGAGGGACCAACTTCGGCGGAAGTCGTGACAGCAGTTGTAAATGAGAACTTGTTCTCAACTGGCCTACCTGGTTAAATATAGGTGGAATTTCTTTTTAAAGGCCACCAAGTGCTAACAGTCAGTATCTAAATATTATGTGTGAAATGCTTGATAGTGTCTACTTTCTTGAGGACCTGAATATTGACTGGTTTTCATCAAGCTGTCCGCTCAAGAGGAAGCTTCTTACTGTAACCAGTGTGTCACGTTCCTGACCTATTTATGTTAGTTTGTTATGTGTGTTAGTTGGTCAGGACGTGAGGTTGGGTGGGCATTCTATGTTTTCTGTTTCTGTGTTGGTTTTGGGTTGCCTGGTATGGCTCTTAATTAGAGGCAGGTGTTTGGCGTTCCTCTAATTAAGAGTCATATTTAGGTAGGCGTTGTCACAGTGTTCGTTGTGGGTGATTGTCTTCCGTGTCTGTGTAATTGTTTGCACCATACGGGACTGTTACGGTTTGTTCGGTTTGTGTAGTCTAATTGTCCTATTCGTGTGTTCTTCTTGTTTTATGTGAGTTCGTCGTATAGGTCTGTCTACACCGTTTGTTATTTTTGTTAGTTTATTCAAGTTCGTGTTTTTTCGTAAATAAATATGTGTTCAAACTTCGCTGCGCCTTGGTTCCCTCAATACTCCTCCTTTTCGGTCGAAGAGGAGGAGGACCGCAGTTACACAGTGCCTGTAATCTGGTTCAGGTTATTAATCAACCTGCCAGGGTGTTTACAAACACAACAGGAACAAAATCATCCACATGTATCGATCACATTTTTACTAATACTGTAGAACTTTGTTCCAAAGCTGTATCTGTACCCATTGGACACAGTGATCACAATATAGTGGCTATATCCAGGAAAGCCAAAATTCCAACAGCTGGGCCTAAAATAGTGTATAAGAAATCATACAAAAGATGTTGCTGATACTCTTATGTAGATAATGTAAAAAATATTTGTTGGTCTGATTTGATTAATAAGGAGTATCCAGAAACTGCACTAGAGGAATTTATGAAATTGCTTCATCCAATTATTGATAAACATGCACCTGTTAAGAAACTGACTGTTAGAACTGTTAAGGCTCCGTGGATTGATGACGAATTGAAAAACTGTATGGTTGAAAGAGATGGGGCAAAAGGAGTGGCTAATAATTCTGGCTGCACATCTGACTGGTTTACTTACTGCAAATTAAGAAATTATGTGACTAAGCTCAACAAAAAGAAGAGGAAACTGTATTATGAAGCCAAGATCAATGACAGAAATAATTCAATTAAATGATGGGCAGAAAGACGAATTCAACTCCATCTTTCATCGAATCAGATGGCTTATTTATCACAAAACCATTTGATGTTGCTAATTATTTGTATGATTATTTCATTGGCAAAGTGGGCAAACTTAGGCAGGAAATTCCAACAACGAACAGTGAGCAATTGTATTCATGTGTAAAAAAACTAATAATGAAAGAAAAGCAGTGCAAGTTTGAATTTTGAAAGTTAGTGTGGGAGAGGTGGAAAATGTATTGTTATTGATCAATAATCACAAACCTCCTGGCATTGACAACTTAGATGGAAAGCTACTGAGGATGGTAGCTGAGTCTATAGCCACTCCTATCTGTCATATTTTCAATCTGATCCTATAGGAAAGTCTTTGTCCTCAGGCCTGGAGGGAAGCCAAAGTAATTCCGCTACCCAAGTGTGGTAAAGCGGCTTTTACTGGTTCTAACAGCAGACCTATAATCTTGCTGCCAGCTCTTAGCAAACTGTTGGAAAAAATAGTGTTTGACCAAATACAAAGCTTTTTCTCTGTAAACAAATGAACAACAGACTTTCAGCATGCTTATAGAGAAGGGCACTCAACATGTACTGCACTGACACAAATGACTGATGATTGGTTGAAAGAAATTGATAATAAGATTGTGGGAGCTGTACTGTTCGATTTTTCCCTGTTGTTAAAAAAACTTGTGTTATGGCTTTTCAACCTCTGCCATATCGTGGATTCAGAGTTATCTATCTAATATAACTCAAAGGGTTTTCTAATGTCTAATGTCAATCATGTAAAGTGTGGTGTACCGCAGTGCAGCTCTCTAGGCCCTCTACTCTTTTCTATTTTTACCAATGACCTGCCACTGGCATTAAACAAAGCATGCGTGTCTATGTATGCTGATGATTCAACCATATACGCATCAGCAACCACAGCTAATGAAGTCACTAAAACCATTAACAAAGAGTTGCAGTCTGTTTTGGAATGGGTGGCCAGTAATAAACTGGTCATGAACATCTCTAAAACTAAGAGCATTGTATTTGGTACAAACATTCCATAAGTTCAAGACCTCAGCTGAATCTGGTAATGAATGGTGTGACTGTTACACAAGTTGAGGAGACTAAATTAATTGGCATTACCTGAGATTGTAAACTGTCATGGTCAAAACATGCACACAACTCAATGGTTGTAAAGATGAGGAGAGGTCTGGCCGTAATAAAGAGATGCTCTGCTTTTTTGACACCACACTCCAAAAAGCAAGTTCTGCAGGCTCTAGTTTTGTCTAATATTGATTACTGTGCAGTTGTGTGGTCCAGTGCTGCAAGGAAAGACCTAGTTAAGCTGCAGCTGGCCCAGAACAGAGCGGGAGGTTTTGCTCTTCATTGTAATCAGAGGGCTGATATAAATACTATGCATGCCAGTCTCTCTTGGCTAAGAGTTGAGGAGAGACTGACTGCATCACTTCTTCCTTTTATTAGAAACATTATTGTGTTGAAATTCAAGAAATTCAAGAAAGTGTACAGTATTATAAGATCCCTTATTGAATGGAACTTCCTTCCATCTCATATTACTCAAATAAACAGCAAACCTGGTTTCAAAAAACAGATAAAGAATCCTCACGGCACAAGCCTCTCCCCGATTTGACCTAGATAGTTTGTGTGTATGCATTGACATGTAGGCTACGTGTGCCTTTTAAAAAATGTATGTAGTTCTGTCCTTGAGCTGTTGTGGCTGAATAAAAAAAAAATGTCTTATCTGCATAATATTCTTATATGATATGCTTGTTATTAGAATGTATCCCTTCGGACTCTGGTGTTGGCAGTTGCACTTCTCCCTCAGCTGGGGCTCAGTCAACTGGGTCCCAGAGAGGGGAGAAGTCAGACTTGTCTTTCACATGTCTCTGGTGCTATGCAGAATATCAGAAAGAGAAGAGAACATTATCTTCACATGTAATTGTGTCTTTACCTATTCTAAACCATGTGAAGGGATGGCGTGATTAATGGGGAACCACTTGTCTCCACAATGTCTGTGCGCCAGTCACTCCCTCCTTTGGGGAGATAAAGCACTGCCTTATCTCAGCTCACTGGTCACCATAGCAGCACCCACCCGTAGCCCGCGCTCCAGCAGGTATATTTTACTGGTCACCCCCAAAGCCAATACCTATTTTGGCCGCCTTTCCTTCCAGTTCTCTGCTGCCAATGACTAGAACCAATTGCAAAAATCACTGAAGCTGTAGTCGCATATCTCCCTCACTAACTTTAAGCATCAGCTGTCAGAGCAGCGCACAGATCATTGCACCTTTACATAGCCCATCTGTAAATATCCCATCTGTCACGATCGTCGTAAGGATTGGACCAAGGTGCAGTGTTGTAGGCATACATTTTCTTTTATTTAAATGAACACCGAACAAAAACAACAAAATACTGAAGAAAAGGTGACGCTACTGGTGTGCACACAGGCAACTATCTGTAGACAAGATCCCACAAAACACAAAGGGGAAATGGCTGCCTAAATATGATCCCCAATCAGAGACAACGATAAACAGCTGTCTCTGATTGGGAAGCATACCAGGCCAACATAAACCATTAATCACCTAGATGACCCACCCTAGTCACTATCACGCCCCAACCAACATAGAGAATAAACCGCTCTCTATGGTCAGGGCGTGACACCAACCTCATCCCCATATTGTTATTTATTTTTTTGCTCCTTTGCACCCCAGTATCTCTACTTGCACATTCATCTTTTGCACATCTATCACTCCAGTGTTTAAATGCTAAATTGTAATTACTTCGCCACTATGGCCTATTTATTGCCTACCTCCCTAACCTAAACCTTATTTGCACACACTGTACATAGATTTTTTCTATTGTGTTATTGACTGTACGTTTGTTTATTCCATGTGTAACTCTGTGTTGTTTGTGTCGCACTGCTTTGCTTTATCTTGGCCAGGTCGCAGTTGTAAATGAGAACTTGTTCTCAACTGGCCTACCTGGTTAAATAAAAGTGAAATAAAAACAGAATAAATATAAGGTCTGAGAAAAGCTGTGTGGGGTAGTATCTGGAACCATTGTATGTCATCTCTGATGTTGCACCTATCCTGGGGTAGTGTATGACCTAGAGGCACACTCCTCAGTGAGCTTGTCCATGTGTGTGGTCATGAAGGGTTTTACTTGAGATGGGCGTATCTGGAGTTGACAATTGATTTATGCCATAGAATGCATTGGTGTTTCTGTGCTATGAAGTACCAGGAATGAGATCGGAGCATCATCTTAGGGCCCAGACTAAACAATAAGAACAGTCTTCATAGCAAATACTATCTGGCTGCGGGATACTCCTTTCACATATATCAAATTTCACCTTGTGACCCATTCCATACATCTGCTGTTTGTCATGAAGACTAAATGGGCGTATCTTTTCTATAAAATATTTGTGTATGTCAGAGCTACTCGCCACAACACTTGGAAGTGTTGAGCCGACCAGCCTCATCATTATAGAAGCAATTGCTCTATGCTTTCCTTATTAATATGTTTTGAATAAAGTAATATCCTGATTGGTGATTGACCTCGTCTCTCCTCACTGTTGATTAGAATTTCCACCACACTGTTGTTGTCTATTGATGTTCTTTATTATGTTTCATGTTGTGTGGACCCCAGGAATAGCTGCTAGTTTTGCAACAGATAATGTGGATCCTAATTAAATACAAAATGTGCGGGGGCAAAGGTAAGTCGAGGTAATATGTACAGTACCAGTAAAAATTGGACACAACTACTTATTCAAGGATTTCTCTTTATTTTCACTGTTTTCTACATTGTAGAATAATAGTGAAGACATCAAAACTATAAAATAATACATGGAATCATGTGGTAACCAAAAACGTGTTAAACAAATCAAAATATATTTTAAAATCTTGAAAGTAGCCACCCTTTGCCTTGATGACAACTTTGCACACTCTTGGCACACTCTCAAACAGCTTCACCTAGAATTATTTTCCAACAGTCTTGAAGGAGTTCCCACATATGCTGAGCACTTGTTGGCTGCTTTTCCTCCACTCTGCGGTCCAACGCATCCCAAACCATCTCAATTGGGTTGAGGTCGGGTGATTGTGGAGGCCAGGTCATCTGAAGCAGCACTTCATCACTCTTATTGGTCAAATAATTTTTACACAGCATGGAGGTGTGTTGGGTCATTGTCCTATTGAAAAACAAATGATGGCCACCCCGTTTGGGCCTAGTGGTACTATCGCAGCAGAATGCAGTGGTTGCCATGCTGGATAAGTGTGCCTTGAATTCTAAATAAATCACTGAAAGTGTCACGGGCAAAGCACCCCCACACATCCTCCTCCATGCGTCATGTGGGAACCACACATGCAGAGATCATGTTCACCTACTTTGCGTCTCACAAAGACACAGCGGTTGGCCCCAAAAATTTGGACTCATCAGACCAAAGGACAGATTTCTTTGCAGCAGTTCCACCATGAAGGCCTGATTCACACAGTCTTCTCTGAACAGTTGATGTTGAGATGTGTCTGTTACTTGAACTCTGTAGTGCATTTATTTGGGCTGCAATTTCTAAGGCTGGTAACTCTAATGAACTTATTCTCTGTAGCAGAGGCAACTCTAGGTCATACTTTTCTGTCCTCATGAGAGCCAGTTTCATCATAGCCCTTGTCATGTCTTAAAGTAATGATTGACTATCGTTTCTCTTTGCTTATTTGAGCTGTTGTTGCCATAATATGGACTTGGTCTTTTACCAAATAGGGCTACCTTCTGTATACCACCCGTACCTTTTCATAACACAACTGATTGTATAAGGGCACAGGGCGAGACCCAGATGCAGATACGGGAGGCAGATGGTTACGAATAAATATCAGAGACTCGAACCAAGGGGCAGGCAAGAGAATGGTCACGGACAGGCAAAAAGATCATGACAAGGTCGGAGTCCAGGAGGTACAGAGTGGCAGGCAAGCTCAAGGTCAGGCAGTATGGTCAGGCAGGCGAGTTCAGAGTCAGGGCAGGCAATATGGTCTGGCAGGCGGGTTCAGAGTCAGGGCAGGCAAGGGTCAAAACCGGGAGGACTAGCAAAAGAGAAAATAAAAAGCAGGAGCACGGGAAAAACACGCTGGTTGACTTGACAAGACGAACTGGCACAGAGAGACAGTTAACACGGATAAATACACCAAGGAAAATAAGCGACACTTGGAGGGGGTGGAGACTAGAGGTCGACCGATTTTAATTTTTCAATGCCGATAATTCGAGGCCAAAAAAAGCCGATACCGATTAATCGGACGATTTATTAAAAATATATCTATCACACACACACACCTTTTGTAATAATGACAATTACAACAATCCTGAATGAACAATGAACACTTATTTTAACTTAATATAATACATAAATACATACAGCTCTGAAGTGACAATGATACTGAAGAGTCTGCTTAGGAGACATACTCTCAACTGTTTGAATAAAAATAGAGTTTAAGTTACCTGTGATGAATGTTGAAAACAAAAACTTTAATTTCTATATGCAGGAAATCCTATTTTAATAATGGGCATGGTAAGAATTGACAACCAAAGTGCGAGTCATAATTCCCATGACACCTAGCAAAATCTGAAGTGTGGTTCCTTCATTTATTCCATTGGATATTTTTAGATTCACTTAAAATAAGGTCTGTGTTTCATGTAGGCTTACATCACCGTCCCAATTTTAGACCTGTGTAGATATCTATAGGACAAGGTAACTCTGATCAATATTGGCTAAATATAAGCGAAGATTAAAAAAAAAAAATTGTAGAGTGGATTTATGAAAATATGTTGACAAACGTTACCTTATCCTAGTGAGATTTACACGGGTATCAAAACGTCGAGGCAGTTTAAGCCTGCACGAAACACAGACCTTATTTGAAGTAGATCAAGACATTCTCTATGGAAGACATGAACGGTAAAATAACGAAGGAACCCCTTTCAAATTCAGCCGCAAGTTATTACAGGAATTATAACGTGTCGACTATTTCTCTCTAAACCATATACCTTTGACTAATCCGGAAACTATCACCTCGAAAACAAAACGTTTATTCCGTTCCGTATTTTATCTAACGGGTGGCATCCATGAGTCTAAATATTCCTGTTACATTGCACAACCTTCAATGTTGTCATAATTACGTAAAGTTCTGGCAAATTAGTTCGCAAAGAGCCAGGCGGCCCAAACTGTTGCATATACCCTGACTCTGCGTGCAATGAACGCAAGAGAAATGACACAATTTCACCTGGTTAATATTGCCTGCTAACCTGGATTTCCTTTAGCTAAATATGCAGGTTTAAAAATATATACTTGTGTATTGATTTTAAGAAAGGCATTAATGTTTATGGTTAAGTATACATTGGAGCAATGACAGTCATTGATTGATTGTTTTTTATAAGATAAGTTTAATGCTAGCTAGCAACTTACCTTAGCTTACTGCATTCGCTAACAGGCAGGCTCCTCATGGAGTGCAATGTAATCAATGCAAGATTAGATCCCCCGAGCTGACAAGGTTAAAAATCTGTCGTTCTGCCTCGTTTTTCCTAGGCCGTCATTGAAAATAAGAATGTGTTCTTAACTGACTTGCCTAGTTAAATAAAGATTAAATAAAAAATATATATAATTCAAATAAAAAAAGCTAAATCGGCGCCCAAAAATACCGATTTCCGATTGTTACGAAAACTTGAAATCGGCCATTCCGATTAATCGGTCGACCTCTAGAGGAGACAATCCCAAGGACAGGTAAAACAGATCAGGGCGTGACAGATTGGCTCAAACGCATTAAGGGGAAACAAAATTACACAAATTAACTTAAGGCACACCTGTTAATTGAAATGCATTCCATGTGGCTACTGTACCTCATGAAGCTGGTTGAGAGAATGCCAAGTGTGTGCAAAGCTGTCAAGGCAAAGGGTGGCTACTTTAAAGAATCTCAAATATATTTTGATTTGTTTAACACTTTTGGTTACTACATTATTGCATATGTGTTATTTCATAGTGAAGACATCAAAACTATCATTCTCCAACGTGTAGGAATTCCAACTTTTGACTGGTACTGTAAACGTAGGTAGAGGGAAATTGACAAGTCATAGATAATAAACAGAAGCAGCAGCGTACAAATGGGAGGGGTCAATGCAAATATATTCAGCTATCGTGTTCTAAACAAAAGACATGATCAACATGTTCGTACAAACTTTGTCTGTTGTAACAGTATATTTAGGCAAACATAACACAAGCAAGACATACAGGCAGTCAAAATAAAAATTATTTTCTCATCATTGCAAACATTGGCTAGTTCTTTTTTTTAGCAACTCTCGCAACATAACATGGAATATTATCACAACTAGTAGGCAGTCTAAAGCAGTAGTTGACAAACCACATAAGGAATAATAGCGCAGCCTACTGCAAAATGAACTCATCCATTGTCAGACTCTAGTTACTGGATACACATGCTAGAGCTGCCTAGAACGTTCGTCTGCCCAGAGGTGGAACAGTTAGGTAGCCTACTCATGCGGTACTAGTTACATCATTTGTACAGGAACTCTGACTAGTGGCTACAATATGACAGCAACTATAAAGAATAGTGTACATCACACAAAACGCTAATTGTTTTTGCTCCTATGCAATGTGTAGGGACTGTCCTGGTTGTGCCACTTCAATATCCCTTACAGACAGAAGGTTGTAGAACCTTCAATAAATAGTTTTGGGGATGTCATTCAAATCACTACAGGGTTTATTATTTCAATTGTTCAGAATTATGAGGCAGAGATCAGCTACAGCAACATGGTTTAGAAGAGACTGAATAAAGTGAGAAAGGTAAACGGATGGGGAGTGAGCAGTAGCTACGTAGCGTGTGTAAAATAACACATGCCCAGAACTCTGATCCAGATCCATAGCTTTGAGAAAGAGGTTTCCAGAGGGGCGGGGGCAGCCAATAAAATAACATTAGAGTACTATACAGGATCTTAAAGTCAGGAGGTTTGAAAGTACAACTCCTTCCAACAACCCAAGTTGAGTTGATGATTACATATTCCTTGCCAACAGACAGACAAAGACTAATGCTATTACCATGTATCCAGATGGGATGAATTAGACCAAAGTTGAAGGTCTGGTCTGTCATGTTCTCTCCAATGCAAAGCTAACAGAGGAACGCCACAACCAGCTGAACCTGATTATATTAGAGGGTTACTACAGACTAGATCAACAGTTATAACTAACTCAATGTCTTGAGGCTGCAGCTAAAAAGTAGGTTAAACATGTATAACCTAATGTAGCTTTAACCCATCTGCCCTCTAGAGGCACTGTCAAATGAAATGTGAAAGTCACTGAAGGAAACGTATAAAAGACAGTGCAAGAGACAATACAGCATCCCATCACAGTGGACTGATCGTTTCCAGATGCAGAAAAGCATGTGTTCTGAATCCCAAGCTACTATCACAGTTCTACATAACACTGTTGAAGGGCGTATGCTGTAGTTGTCACATCTGCTCCTGCTGCCCTCCCTAGTGGACATCCGGTGTCTCTTTGACATGCAGCCATTTCCGCCAGTTCTCTCCCTCTCTGTGTGCGTGTGGTTGGAGACAGGTGTGCTGGAGTCAGCAGTTCCCCACCAGCTGCAACCCGTTCCATAATCAAGACCTCTACAAATACTCAGTCCTGCCACTTCCACTGCCAGACCATAATCTCTGTTCAGTCAGTCATGCTTCTAGCTATTTGTTGTCATTTAAGATCCTGTTTCCTGCTGTGCCTATTTCCTTGCCTGGCGCTGTTTCTCCTCTCACTGCAGTTTTGCCGCTCTGATTGGTTCCTGTTCCACATTTCACCACCCTGCTACCCTGTTCTGGATTCAACTGATCATCTCTCTTGGATTCCCCTCCGGAACTGTTTATCCTGTCCCAACCCAGCTCACTCCAACCTCAATATCTGGTTTCCTACAACTCATCCAAGCTTCCCTGGATCTGCATTTAATCACTCCCTATGTTACAATAAATATCTTGGTTCATTCATCCCCATTTCCTGGTTTGAGTCTGTTCTTGGGTTCCCCTGTGCTGCTCCGCATAACAGTAGGGGTACTATACAACTACAGAGCAGGCCTGGATGTCTTACCCTGGAGAGGATGAGGTACATCTCCAGCTCGGCCAACCTCCTGCCCAAGCAGGCCCGGCCCCCGAAACAAAAGGGTACTGAGCCGTGGTGCTGGTTCTTGTCTTTCCCCAGCCCACAGAGCCAGCGTTCAAGCAGGAAGGCTTGGGGCTCCGGGAACACTGCCTGGTCATAGGACATGACAGTGACACAGGTGGAACAAGTCTGGGATGGAAAGGAATGAGAGAGATGAATCCCATTGAATTGAGATAGAGGGAAAGGACAAAAGAGGGAGAACAGTCAAGTACAGCTGCTCTAACTCTGATCAGTGGTATACTGTTTGGTGGGAGCGATATTAACAAACTATTTAAAATACTGAAGTTAAGGGTGAAAGTATATCTCTGGATATACAAGTGTGATCATATCTCTACACACAGGATGAAAATAAAAGTACTTTAATTCACCAATAACAAACATTTCCAACAGTACAAGATGGTAGAAGAGTAAGTCACGTTTTTGGGGAAGAGGTGGTCGCCCACAACTATGCCATTTTCCACATTGATGCGGGCGTTTCCTGCTACTCCTGGGTACATCCTGGAGAGAGAGTATAGGAGAAAGTCACAAGGGGTAGAGAGGAAAGGATTGGCTCCATTTGACTAATTAAGAATAAATTATAGGCACATTGACGTATACTGCATGTAACAATACATACCTCATTATGAATATAATAACTTTAATAACCCATTATGAATTTTATAATGAGTGCATTTACAGAATGACAGATGACTGACAACTTATTGTAGTGTCTCCCTGACAACAGCCTTGAGCCAGGGCATTCTAGTGATGTCATCACTAGTAGGCACCTTGTCCCCCTGGGCAGACACTGATCAATTCCTGGTACAGCTTGTCCTGGATCTCTGGCTCCAGGGCCATGTGGTACAGAGACCACGAGATGGTGTTGGATGTCTGCAGCATAGAAATACAATTACAATAGGAATAGGTTGTAGGCTAATAATATTAATATTACGTTAATTGACCAGTAATTATATTTTTATGGTCTGATTAGGGAGGCGGGCACCAATGGGAGACAATGGTACTGATACTGTTATGGTGCTTACTCTGACTGTCTTTGACGTAGGTAGCTAATGTGGTTATGTTGAAAATGTTCACAATCTAAAATAACAAAAAAAGTCCCCCACCAGGCCTTCACCCCATTCTCCACTACTGTTGCCACCCTGTCACACCCTACTGTGAAACAGCGCTACATAAAACACACACCTCACCGTATCGACCCCAGCCAGCAGTAGCTCAGTGATGGACCCCAGTATCTCAGTGACAGACATCTGTTCACTGACCAGGAGGTGTGAGGTACTCTCCCTCCACCGGCTGGCCCAGACGAACCTTCTGCTCGTTCTCCTCCATCTTCTGAAGCACCTGCTCCTCCGCTGTATGGGGACAGAGGTCAGAGGTTATAGTAACCAGCACAATATAGATGCTTAGGGTGAATCTCAGGTCTTTTCTCAATTCCTTGTATAGCAGATGGGGATCTGTGAAACCACAGGAGGCTGTTGATGGGAGGATGGCTCATAATAGCTGGAATGGAGTAAATTGAATGGTTTCAGACACGTTTGATTTGTCGATACCATTCCATGTATTCCATTCCAGCCAGTACTATGAGCCTGTCCTCCCCAATTAAGGTGCCACCAGCTGCCTGTGTGTGAAACTCATACCTCAGCCTGAAGTGTCCCCACTTGCGCTGCCTCCCTGACCAAGGCCCTACTCCCCCGATTGCGCAGTTTGGCCGGGCAGCCAGCTCTAGGAAGAGTCTTAGTGGTTCCAGATTTCTTCCATTTAAGAAAGATGGAGGCCACTGTGTTCTTGAGGACAATAAATGCTGCAGCAATGTTTTGGTACCCTTCCCCAGATCTGTGCCTCAAAACAACCCTGTCTGGGAGCTCTGTGGAAAATTCCTTCAACCTCATGGCTTGGTTTTTGCACTGACTTGCACTTTCAACTGTGAGACCTTATATAGACAGGTGTGTGCCTTTCCAAATCATGTCCAATCAATTCAATTTGCCACAGGTGGACTCCAATCAAGTTGTAGAAACATCAAGGATGATCAATGGAAACAGGATGCACCTGAGCTCAATTTCGAGTCTCATGCGCATGAGAAACATGATGTCACATAACATATCATCAACAACTTAAACACATTGCATCATTTTCATATGTGAAACGAGTGAGTGCCCTCAAAATATCCTACATCCTCCTCATTCACAAGTATGCAGTAGAGGTTACTTGAGTTCATGGGTATGTGATAATGTGTAACGTTATGTGAAATTTTATTGTGCAGTTGTTAAGAGAATTTTGTTCTCAGTTGTTCATAATACCAAATGTAATTAATTACTCAGCCTGAAACCCAGAGTTTGTTAGAAACTGGTTGAAATGAATCAGCGGAGGCCCAGCTACAATTGTCAGGAATGTTTATTTAGAGAGCTCTGCCGTGCATATACAAAATCATTATTTTTATCCCTTCTCTTAAACTAACGCACATACATACATACTATATTTGGATTATCCCCTGAAGTCTCACCACAGTTTATTACCACTCAGCTGACAGTTCCAGTCCCCCCCAGATACAGAAAGCGAGAGCCCCTCCAGGTTGTCTTATTTTACCTCCACAGAGTTATAGCTGGGTCAGTTCAAACATAGGTTAACGAGTCTCTTTGCTTTCTTTCGGCACACACATACATTCCTTTCTTCCCCAATGGTTATCATTTTTAATTACCCCTTGTCCATGCTACATAACCTCTAATCATAATAGTTAAGTTTCTGGGTAGAATTATTTAATCATTTATCTTAAACCTTGATAAAATATCTTAACAGCAGTCTACCTTTTCAATCTTTATTATACACTCTTTGAAAAAAGGTGCTATCTAGAACCGAAAACAGTTCTTCGGCTGTACCCTTAGAAGAATCCTTTTTGGTTCCAAGTAGAACCCTTTTGGGTTCCATCTAAAACCCTTTTAACAGAGGTTTCTACATGGAACCCAAAAGAGTTCTACCTGGAACCAAAAATGGTTCTCCTATGGTGACAGCCGAAGAACCATTTTGGAACCCTTTTTTCTAAGTGTACATGATAGAGCATGTGATGCCATACAAATGTCTCACATATTCAGTCATTCACTCACAAATTCACTCATTGACTCACTCACTCGTTAACTCACTCGCCCTCTCATTCACTCACTTTCTCTCTCACTCCCTCACTCACTTATTCATTCACTCACTCACCCACTCATTTACTCACTCTCTCGCTCTCTCTCTCTCACTCACTCACTCTCTCACTCACTATTTAATTCATTCACTCACCAACTTTGAAGAGGTGATCCCAGACAGCCACAAAATGTTTCCAGAAGGGGAGGTAGGGCCAGGTGGACTTGGGGAAGAGAATGATGATTGGGGAGAGGCGGAACATCTCTCCTACTGAGACGATGAACTTCTGAGTCTCTTCAGGAACCTCCTCATTTAGACATCCCATACGGGTCTTAAACAACACTGAGCAGATCGCTGCAGACAGAGAGGAAAACAACAGTAGCACTTTATTTGACCGTAGATAGATTTGATTGATCCTTTATTGACCCTTGAAGGGCGAAATGTTGGTAGTGAAATGACCAGGTATTTAATGAGAAGTTAACACAGTAATAACCTATGAATATCTTGTCTGTTTCTTTAAGACTATATCAAGAGGAGGATGACATACGTAGGAGGATGTAATAAGATGCCGGCTCTCATACAGTGTTTAACAGTTAGTCAGGGTGACATCATATTATAGGGTGACATCGTTTGATCATCATTCGTCACTGTTGCCCTTGACCGATGAACAGACTGACCTTGAATACTCTCACACATGACCCATCTCTCTGTCTGTAAGGGAATTCAAGCGATCAGTCACTTGCTATACAATTCTTTATCTAATCAACTACCATGGATAAAGATCACTGTGCAATTACTTTAAGGTCTTTGCTCTAACACAATGGTTCTCAACCCTGGTCCTGGGGACCCAAAGGGGTGCATATTTTAGTTTTTGTTGAGAACCGTTGCTCTAACACAGTGGTTCCAAAACTTTTTATATTCCTGTACCCCTTCAAACATTCAACCTATAGCTGTGTACCCCCTCTAGCACCAGGGTCAGCGCACTCTCAAATGTTGTTTTTTGCCATTATTGTAAGCCTGCCACACACACACATTATACGATACATTTATTAAACATAAGAATGAATGTGAGGTTTTGTCACAACCCAACTCATGGGAAGTGACAAAGAGCTATTATAGGACCAGGGCACAAATAATAATATAATCATAATCAATAATTTTGCTCTTTATTTAGCCATCATACATAAAAAATGTATTTGTTCATCAAAAATTGTGAATAACTCACTACAGGTTAATGAGAAGGATGTGCTTGAAAAGATGCACATAACTCTGCAGTGTTGGGTTGTATTGGAGCGAGTCTCAGTCTTCAATAATGTTCCACACAGTCTGTGCCTGTATTTAGTTTTCATGCTAGTGAGGGCCGAGAATCCACTCTCACATAGGTATGTGGTTGCAAAGGGCATCAGTGTCTTAACAGTGCGATTTGCCAAGACAAGAAACTCTGAACGCAGCCCTATTGTTACGGATACAAGTATTCTGTGTGTATCCTGTGTGTATTTCTTTTCTCTCCTTCTCCCCTACTCACAGGTGACCATCATCATTCCCCAATCAGTCGCTAATCAGAAGACACCTGCTCCTTTTCTGCTACCCAATCACATTCCCTTTCCCTCGGTTTAAAAACCCTGTCAGTTGTTTTCTCTGGAGCTCGATCTCTTTGTCTAGAGCAATCTCTCTGTACATGCCATATGTTTGTAGACCTCGTGTGTGGTTTAGGATACATGTCACTTTGTCCCCACCTGTGAGTATTGTTTTGGTTATGGTGTGAGTGTTTGTTTGTTTGATGGTGGGAAAAGGGGGTAACCAAGATAAGATGCCCATGGGCATACACTACCCGTAGGTAAACTTTGTTAAATACACTAGTTAGAACTGGGCAGACCACCCACTGTATTTTTGGTTAGTTAGCTGTTGTTGAAATAGGCTAGTCTAACTTAGGGGTGTTTTGGGATATTTGTTTCTTTCCTTGGGTCCAGCTCAGCCCCTTTTCCTGCCGCCCCCATTACCGTGTGTTTGTTAATAAACCCTGAGTTTGACGGTAAATCTAAGTTGTCGTGGTTATTTAGATTAGATTGGAGATGTTGGATAGAGATGCCCTGCCCTATAAAAAAAAAAAAAAAACACTCACAAAATTTGAGTTTGCTATTCACAAGAAGCATTGCCTGATGTGAACCATGCCTCGAACAAAACAGATCTCAGAAGACCCAAGATTAAGAATTGTTGACTTGCATAAAGCTGGAAAGGGTTACAAAAGTATCTCTAAAAGCCTTGATGTACATCAGTCCACGGTAAGACAAATTGTCTATAAATGGAGAAAGTTCAGCACTGTTGCTAGTCTCCCTAGGAGTGGCCCTCCTGCAAAGATGACTGCAAGAGCACAGTGCAGAATGCTCAATGAGGTGAAGAAGAATCCTAGTGTCAGCTAAAGACTTACAGAAATCTCTGGAATATGCTAACATCTCTGTTGACGAGTCTACAATACGTAAAACACTAAACAAGAATGGTGTTCATGGGAGGACACCACGGAAGAACCCATTGCTGTCTAAAAAAAAACATTGCGGCACTTTTGAAGTACGCAAAAGAGCCCCTGGATGTACCACAGCGCTACTGGCAGAATACTCCGTGGACAGATGAAACTACAGTTGAGTTGTTTGGAAGGAACACACAACATTATGTGTGGAGTTAAAAAAGACACGGCACATCAACCTCATACCAACTAAAGTATGGTGGAGGGACTGCTTTGCTGCTTCAGGGCCTGGATAGCTTGCTATCATCGACAGAAATGAATTCCCAAGTTTATCAAGACATTTTGCAGGAGAACGTAAAGCTATCTGTCCGCCAATTGAAGCTCAACAGAAGTTGGGTGACGCAACAGGACAACGACACAGAAGTAAATCAACAACAGAATGGCTTCAATAGAAGAAAATATGCCTTCTGGTGGCTCAGTCCTGACCTCAACCTGATTGAGATGCATGACCTCAAGAGAGCAGTTCACACCACATGCTGCCCATATCATTGCATAATGCAGAAAATACACTCAGAGTTCATGGGCCTTGCTTTAACAAAGTTAACCATTTTCACTGTAGTGTCCAAAATGTCTTTCAAGCTGTCAGGCATTCCCTTGGCAGCAAGAGCCTCTCGGTTGATGCTGCAGTGTACCCAAGTGGCATCGGCAGCAACGTTACCACTCCACTATGTCTCCCTGTCATGGCTTTTGCCTCATCAGTACAGACACCAACACATCTTGACCACAAATCCAATTGATGTCACAAAGCTGTCCAGTACTTAAAAAATATCCTCTCATGTTGTCCTGGTTTCCAATGGTTTGTAGAAGAGGATATCTTCCTTATTTGACCCCCCATAAACGTAACAGACATACCAGGAGCTGTGCCAGGCCCGCCACATCTCTTAACTCATCCAGCTGTAATGCATATAATTCACTGGCTTGTATGCAAAGCAGTATTTATTTCAAAACATCTCCTGCCATGTCACTGATGCGTTGTGAAAGTGTTGTTTTATGAAGGCATAGTCTGTATAGTTTTTTGGGCCTTTTCCCCCAGCATTGTCCCAGCCATATCTGCGGCAGCATGAAGAATTAAGTTCTCCACTATAGTATGGGGCTTGCCTGTCCTAGCCACTCGGTAGCTCACCATATAAGACGCTTCTAGCCCCTTCTTATTAATGGTATCTGTTGCTTTTATCCATGTCTTACTACTCGAAAGTCGTCTTTATTCTCACTCAAAAAACTTCTGTGGCTTATTTTTCAAATGGTCATGTTTCGTTTCTAAATGTCTGCGCAAGAGTGAAGGTTTCCCGCGAGAGAGTAATGGTTAATGTCATTGGATGTTCATTTTTTGACTAGGCTACCTGTATTTGATATTGTGTTACTTCGCTGAACACTAGATGGTTGAATTTTATTTTTGGCAGTGAAGCAAGGCTACTCAGGCGAGAAAAAAAACTCACCCAAATGTATAGCCCCGTTGGAAAACATAAATGTACTGTTTGAAATTGTGAAGAATGAAAAAAAAAAAATGATTTATTAAAGAATAACAAATAAAAAACATGTTTTATTTATGTGAATCACCTTTTATTTGGCGTACCCCCAACGGCGTTGTGTGTACCCCAGTTTGGGAATACCCGCTCTACAGGAATAACTGAGTCCATCCAAATCATCTTGGCTCTTTGACTTTTCAATGATCCAAGACCAGCTCAGTTAATCCTTACCATTGTAAAAATGAGTTGTCATAGTGCTGCATCAAATGTACATGATCCTAAGGGCATTGGCAAACACAATGTAAGTAACTTCATTTATGTACCCTTAATTGCACCGAATTCCTCTGTTTATCCTACAGCTATTGTATGCGGTAATCATGTGCCTATGAACCAGAGTTATACTGTTAGCACTGAGGCGGTGTGCCCTAGTAGGAAGATCACTTTATACAGCTCACCCTGCACTATCAGTTCCAATATAAATAACATAAGCAAATCTACTTTGGATAAGCTGCCCAGTAAAGCATTAAAAACAATCAAGCAACACAGAAAAGTGCTAAAAAATAGCTCATTAACATATGCAACCTGAGAAACAAGGTCCATGAAGTCAATAACTTGCTTGTAACAGATGACATTCATATTCTGACTATCTCTGAAACTCACTTAGATGATACATTTAATGTTACAGTGGTAGCAATACAGCTATTTCACAGTAAAAACAAATGACAACAGACCTTCAGCACGCTTATAGGGAAGGACACTCAACAAGCACAGCACTTACACAAATGACTGATGAATGGCTGAGAAAAATTGTTGATAAAATGATTGTGGGGGCTGTCTTGTTAGACTTCAGTGCAGCTTTTGACATTACTGATCATAGTCTGCTTTTGGAAAAACATACACTACCATTCAAAAGTTTGGGGTCACTTAGAAATGTTCTTGTTTTTGAAAGAAAAGCAAATTTTTTGTCCATTAAAATAACATAAAATTGATCAGAAATACAGTGTAGACATTGATATTTTGTAAATCACTATTGCAGCTGGAAACGGATGATATCAATTGCACGCAAGGCCAATTATATACTGTACACTGGAGCTACTTACCAAGACGACATTGAATGTTCCTGAGTGGCCAAGCTACAGTTGTAACTTAAATCGTCTTGAAAATCTATGGCAAGGCTTGAAAATGGCTACCTAGCAATGATCAACAACCAACTTGAGAAAGCTTGAAGATTGTTAAAAGAATAATGGGCAAATATTGAACAGTCCAGGTTTGCAAAGCTCTTAGAGACTTACCCAGAAAGCTGAAATCGTTGCCAAAGGTGATTCTAACATTTATTGAGTCAGGGGATGGAATACTTATCTTTTCAAAATATTAAATATATTTATTTTACATTTATAAAAGTTTTTTCTTCCACTTTGACAGAGTATTTTGTGTACATTTTTGATAAAAAACAACTATTAAATCCATTTTAATCCCACTGTGTAACACAAAATGTGGAAAAAGTCAAGGGGTGTGAATACTTTCTCAAGGCACTGTAGCCCTGGTGTGATATGGTGCCATTTATTGGTGAAGCGTGGCCGACTTTAAATTAAGCATCTAATCATTCTCAAATTCAATAGAGGCTAATTCATTGAGTCTATATACCAACTCTGGAGTCAATCTTATATATGGTTAGTGAGAAGTAGATTTTTAAAGTATTTTTAGCATTAGCATGTGTGGTAATGTGCGTCTATAGGTACAATGCAGCAACTTGTTTTACTCAAAACCTTTCAAAACTGATGTAATGAGTCTAAATACAAAATCTGGAGTGAATCTGAAGTATGGTTCAAGAGGAGAAGATGATTGCAGATGAGTTTGAGCATTAGCGTTACATATGCAAAGAATGAGTTGTTAACAGTTACCTTATTTTTTTTATATCAATACCAAATTCAGTTTTGTTCATTTTAGGTGTTTCCATGATAGAGATTACAAGTTTTAAATTGACAGGCCACTGTGGAGTGGATTTACAATGGTTTAAATGAACAGGTAAAATCAGATTTTTCTCAAACTAAGACATGTACCAAATATTTTTATAACTAAACCAATATATTCCACAACCTGTCGTTTCCAATGGGAACAAATGAGTCATAGTGGGCAGGACAAGCAAAGAGAAGGGCAGAGCCAAACACGGGATAGCGAGATCCTATTGGCACGTTCTAGTATACATCTGAATATTTTCGTTATGGAACAGCTACCCTGTGAAGTGCTCGTGTGTAATAACTCAATTCACCTTTGTACTCCTTCTAAACAACGCGATTTAAAAAAACTTTTGCAAAGGATAAAGTTTACAGAACTTAGTCCACTCTGTCCATAACAGATTATAGTTTTGGGAACAGGAAACTGTATTGAGATCAAATGTTTAATCAACGAGAAAATGTCCAGATTGTCGGCCAGTGGGTTTCTTCTTACTACCATATTTGGTAGTGAGTGAAAACGCCAAGTGGATGCTTCACATTTATACATCTGGTGAAATATCTGTCTCATTGTTCTATCTGTGCATGTACTATAGGCCTATATTCCAGATTACATGTACTACTAAATCTAAAAAGCATTGAATTGGTGTAAACATGGGCAAAATAAAGTTTCCTTCCACCTCATGTTTTGCACCAGTCTCCGCACTATTCCTTTTAAATCCAAGTCTCAGAGCCCCACAGTGGAGTGGTAATAATACCCATAACTCCTAGCGGTCAAACAGGCAAATGGTTCCTATAATTTTTCCACCTTTCATTTTTCCCATAGGGGATTTTAGAAACAATTAAAATAAGGATTGTGTTTCGTGTAGGCTTACCCTGGCATGGAGTTTTGTAAATCTCTCTAGGACAAGATTACTTTTATCAATATATTCAACTAGGTCACAATTTTCCTTTGCATACAGGTTTTGCATTACATTAGCATAACAGTTGTTTTTCCCCCCAATATTGATTTGTAGAACAGTGCAAAGTGTACAATTAAGTAATTTGTCATATAACAGGATTGAAATAAAAATACATGACTTTACATTGACAAACAATTAAACATTTTATTTATCTACAAAGAAATGCATATTCAAAATAGTTAATTATTCATGTCCACCTACTGAATCCACCATCCTTTCAACTGCCAAAACATACTACTATTATAACCACATTCTTATTTATTTCCCCAGGCAGAATTAAAGGCTGTTTTCCTCACTCCCTACTTTCCCAGTTGCCCGAGTTTGTTATTAGACAGGCCATGGTTGATACAATCCCAATTATCTTGACTTTCTCCTAAAGTGTGCACTCGTTCACCACAAATATAAAAGCATTGGATTGGTGTAGGCATGGGCTAGAAAGAGTTTCCATATGCCAGTCATTTCCATTCAAATCCATGAACAGGTGCACACCTCGGGAGAAAGGAGAGATTATTGGGACGGACCTAATGTTCTAACATAATACTTTAGAGAGGGTGCAGCACTGGGATATGAGATATGACCTGGGATATGTCTCAAAAGCATTTCCTGGTTTCATCACACATCTCATTAATTCCTTGATGAATCGCCTCTAAAAAAAATTTTTTTTTTTAACACATTGGAAGAGAAGATCCAACTACCTCTTCCCCTCAGACCTTCTCCTCCAATGCATTTTGAGAAAGAATTGATGAATCAAGGATGCAAGGAATCAAGGAAATACTTTTGAGATTCATTTCAGTAACCATAACAGAAGGGATAGTAGTCATTGGAATGGCAGTTCTAAAGGCAGGGCTGTAAGACTCTCACTGGCATCAGGCTATAGGAGCATACATGCACTCCCATTGCTCTGACACCCATAGAATATATTAAGCTGTTGGTTTTTCTGAGTAAATATGTAAAATATAATCATAAATCAGATTCAAGTATTGCAGGTTTAAAGCAACAAAGCCAAGTAATCTTTCATATACATTACGTAGCATCACTGAGCAAAACCTTTAAGTTACGTTTACCCCACACTAGGCTAAATCAATCCACTTCAAGTAGTGCACTAGTTCTCAAATACCCCTCAGACTTGATAAGTTGCTAGGCCATATATTAAACAACAAAGTAACATTTTAAGATAATTCCTAATAAAGCAACATGATAAGACTGCTTCAACCTATCCCCTTACTTTAAGAGTAAATCTTTCACAGTAGTCACAGTCTAAAGGCGAACTAATGAAACACTGATGCTATGGGTGAATGCAGGGGAATACATTCTGATATTGATGTGGCTGATCCTTGATAACAGAAATACCTCCTCTGTTCAATTCAGCAGTATGGTTTCCAGTTCCCTTTGGCCAACTAGTAGTAACACTAAAACTAGTAGAGTAACTACTACCTAAAATGAACAGTGAAAATAATCCAGATCAAATGTGTAGATAAGAGAATTGATCACAGCTATTGGCCCATTTCTTTCAAAAAGGCACTAACAGATATCGACAACTGAGACTATTGATAGAACTATTAAGACACATTCAACTGAAATGCTGGTGGGATGGTGAGGGGTGTTGCTTCCAAAAGGTGTAGGGGTTTGGTCTTATTTGGCATTAAGAAGATCACATCCATATTCCCTAGTCTCATCCCAGTCCTGTTGTGACCCTAAAGGATGGCCATCCAGCTGTCCACAGATGGACCTCTCTGACACGCCACAGAATCAATCAGTGGTCTCTCACTGGTCAGTCATCGTCACTTTCACTGCCAGACTCACTTAACTGCAGGTCATTCTCTGTAAAAAAGGGGAAGTACGAACATCATAAAACCATGTCACAATTCTAGCCTTATGGAGTTTGGCATAGGTCTAACTAGTACAGTATAGCCTATATCCACAGCAATGCAAATAGAAATTCTGATCTAGCAATGCAAATATAAAATGGTTCGATTTAACATTGAAGTATTCAAACTATATCCTAAATACTGAGGTGAGGAGGGAGACAGAAATAAAAATAAAACGGAATGAATGAACTTACTTAGCGTACTCATGAGGTGTCCTCCACCCCGAGGTGGTGAGGAGATGGTGGTGGTGGTAACGGTGGTGAGGATGGGCATGCCCTGGTGGGTTGGTGGCGCTGTGAGGGGACCCCCAGAGGGGCCAGGGGGAGGCGGGTGCCGGGACTCGTCCTCAGAATCACTACTGCTGGAGCTGTCCCCACTACTGGAGGAGGAGCTGTGGGAGTCTGAGGACGAGTCCCCACTACTCATCTGGTCCATGACCTTCGCCTCCGCCATTAGCTCTGGTGCGCACGGACACACACAGACAGGAAGACACACCGACACATGCGGACAGACACAAAAACAGTGACTGACGTCACCTCTGACCTTGAATCACAACACAATCCAAGAGGATTTACAAACATAGCAATTGTTCCATTTATATGACCATGGACTACAATCTAGATCAGGCCTGGGCATTTATATGACCATGGACTACAATCTAGATGGTTTGAGATTAGGACAGCTATTACACGTGACACTCTACCAGGGCTCTAAAGTGCAACCAATTTGTTTCCAAGTGCCCTGGGGAAAAAAGCGAATGCAGATTCACTAGCGTGGTTTCACCATTACTACAGCAAAAACAACTTGCTTCTAGCCCAACCAGGTCAAAATACCTGACCCATATTACCCACATCTGTGCCCCCAAATGTTACCAATTATTTGGGGAAACAGAAAGAAAGGAAAAGGGATAGCTTCTTCAGGAGATCAATGATCATAGCAATGAAAGAACGACAGATGTCTTCATCACAAACCTGACCTTTTTAAAGAGACGTGTACAATTTTCAATGTAATGCATCTCAATAGGAAAATAGTGAATTTTTGCTTTTATAATAAATTAATGTCTTTACAGTGTTACATATTAGTTTCTAGGGCACAACATGTGCTTCAACAGTAGCCAGATATAATATAGGCTGTATCTTATTTTCTGGTGTTCCTACATTTAATGTGGTGCTCCTAACTTTAAGTTGGGAGTAGAGGTCTGTGCAGGACTGCTTTATTCATCACGCTCCCCGCCCACAAAGGCAGCCTACTCTATTTCATTGAGACCACACATAATGTATACTAGGCACACTTGACCTCGCACACCCAACTAGGAGAGGAGAGGTAGGCTACGAAACTTGAAGCAGCAAATTGTGTGTGTTTGTGTGAATAACACAATAAAGATGTGCTTTTAATACAATAGGTAGGCTAACGCATACAAAGCAGAAAGACAACCATTTCCAAATAATCTGTGGGACAACAGAATGCTTTCATCTGTTTGACCGCCCACTCCCAACCGTAGCATGAAAAAGTGACGACCGCGCCACATTGATCTCTGTTCGGACCCGCAAGTCCCGCGGGAATGTAGCCCTCTAGCTGTGAGCACCAGTGCTACCAATTAAAGTTTTTAATTTAGAGCCCTGTGCATTACTGATGGTCTACATACCTCTCTCAATGTCATCCATGGGGGAGGAAGGGGACATCTTCTCTTTGGGAGGAGAGCTCTTGGAGCCTGCTGGGGTTTTGCTGCTGCTGCTAACACTAGGCTTCATCTGCTGGCTCAGACGACTGGTCTGCTGCTCTATACGAGACTGGATCTTACTGCTGCCTTCAGCCCTGACAACACACAGTTTATAGCTCCTAACTACATAAGTAATAAAAATCTGAATGACAAGTGAATCTGGACAGCCCAGGTAACCAAGGAAACAGAAGGATGCAGTTTGAAACAGAGTTACTGTCCATTAAGAAATGATAATTTTCCATTGCACTAATGTTTTGCTACAGTGTGCCCAAATAAACACAAGTCGACCCTAGTCTGTCCACCCACCTGGTCTTCTTGACTGCAATGTTGCTGTTGAGTTTCTCCAGACGGTAGTCTCCTGTATCATGGTTTACAATGAGAATACATTCCTTCATATAAGGCCTCTTGGATCCTTTGAAGACTGTTACAGGGGCAGTGGATCCCTGGGGGAAATCAAGGAAATATGTTCATTTCTGGATATCAAGAGTAAAAGGGGGGAAAACAATCAAAATGTGCACTTTTCAATAATCAACTGTAAAATACATGATAATGCTTAATTCTTACCTCCAGATTGGGCAATGTGATGGTAACTTGTTCTCCCTTTCCCACCTCCAGTTCTCCCTCACAGGAGGTGTCAATGGAGGCTGGTTTGAAGTCATCTGAATCAAAGAGATAAGAGAACATTATAAGTTCCAAACTACTGAATTACACAGCAACATTATACAAGCAGACTGTAGGCTCCACACAAAAACACTCTTGGTTTGGTTAGTTCTGACAGAATGAAGCTTCAGTCGCCACTGTTCACCTACAGATGGTGCCACAAGGCCACTATTGTTGCTAACAAACTGCATATCAGCAGCAAGTGATGAGAACCAAAAGCCCAATCAAAAATACGAAAATGTGATAAATGTTTAAAGGTGGATCACTGTTAATAAAGTGACAGCGATTTAGACAAACGAGTTAGCTATTTCATTTAAAACTAATATTTGGGGGTTTTAACTAACTAGCTATCCATTGGCATACGTTAGCAAGTTAGCTAGCTAGCAAGTATGATCAAAATGCCACTTACATCGCACCGTGTGGTAAGCACCTTTGGGTTGTTTCTCAAATGTTTCGCCTAATTTCAAAACATGTTCTTGACTGTCAAAGTGTGAGTATGTTGTTCCATTCATATTCTAATCAAAGTTTCCAATCATATGTTAATAACAGTAAACTTTCCACGTCCATTCGATACCATCTACCGCAGAACAAGCCAACTCACTTCTAGAGCTAGGTTCTGCCCTTCCTTCGTTGTGATTGATCAGACATTGATCTAGTTGCTTTTTTTGAGTCGTGTAAATTCCTGTCAATCAACATTTTGAGAATTTCCGGCGGACGTTGCTTCAGAGCTCATGTCACATGGCATGGTTTGCTTAAATAACCATGCGGAGAATTTCTTCGCCATAACTGTACGCGTGTTTTATATTCATGGAGCTTCTATATGACAACGTCACACAGAACAGAGCGTCTATGGCCGGCTCCAAATGAGCGATGAGCCTCTAAGTAGCCAAACACAGGCAGCCAAACAACATGATCAATTCTTGGTTAGAGCTTTTCATTACGCTAGCCTATATTAAAACCAACATATAGCCCTGGCCAGTATGTCATTCTTTTTTCATTTTTAAGAATCTACCAGAATCTACCAACCCTGCCATATATATATATATATATATATATGGCAGGGTTGGTAGATTCTTAAAAATGAAAAAAAGAATGACATACTGGCTAGGGCTATATGTTGGTTTTAATAATTAATAATTAATATTTATTTATTTATTTTTACATAACAGCATTAGGCCTATGTTTGCATTGCTGAATGAAAATAGAGTAAGGTATTCTCAAGACAATGAGAGACATCTTGATACAGTAGCCTAGTAGGCCAATACACTGAGCAGGTGGTCTAAGTAATGAATTAGTAACAGTTGTTTGCTAGTGTCTAAAAACCCGCTATGGTAATGGACTAGCTGAATTTACAGGGCTCTTCCCCCTAAATCTGGGGAAATAAGCTCTTTTCCTTTCCTAAACTGAATCCTAATCCTTCAATGCCTGCTGTGTCTCTACTTTTGCTGTATCTGTACAAGCCAAGCCATATGTAACCCCTTCAAACAGTAGGCTAGAGTAGAGGATGTAAGTTTAGAGTAAGAGAATATGAAGATTATGCTTGTCAAGACCATAATGACAACATTTGTAACTGTTAATCCAGTGTCAATTTCCCCAATTACTTCACACAGAGAAAGGTTGGAGTGCCAATCCCATCTGCTTTGTCTGGATGTTGTTGTTGGAAAATTAGGTCAAGTGTGGTGTGTTACTGTAAATGACAACCCGAGAGAGAGAGAGAGAGAGAGAGAACAAGGGAGGGAACGAGGGAGTGAAAACAAGGGAGGGAACGAGGGAGAGAGAATGGGCAATATAATGAAAGATAAAGGATGAGGTGAGGTTAGAGGGATAAAAGGACTATAGAGATATAATGGTAGGGTGGTAAAACATAAATGTTCAACTTCTCATAATGGTATTGCCTATTGGTGGGACACAAAGGATGTTCCCCCATGTGCAGTACGTTAACACCCAGGCAGGGAGAGAGAGAATACCCCAGGCGCCCTTCTTCACTATAGGATCCAGTGTCAGGCTTTAGTGTAACAGGATATTGCAGGCCGAGTGGCCAACTATACACTAAGATATGTCCATTCTGGATCAGGTTTCATCTACTATTGTGAGCGGAATGGAGCATTAATCTGCCTAAGGCCCCATGGCAATAGTGTAATAAATTAAACAAAACAACAACACAATGTAACAGTGTGATAAATGTGTATTACACATTTTCTAATTGTCACTGGACATAATCAAGGATCTTCCCCTTGTTTTAAATTTTCGCCTAAAATGACATACCCAAATCCAACTGCCTGTAGCTCAAGACCTGAAGCAAGGATATGCATATTCTTAATACCATTTGAAAGGAAACACTTTGAAGTTTGTGGAAATGTGAAATTAAAAACATTTTTTTTAGCATTTTTTTGTACCATCATCTTTGAAATGCAAGAGAAAGGCCATAATGTATTATTCCAGCCCAGGCACAATTTAGACTTTGGCCACTAGATGGCAGCAGTGTATGTTTTAGACTGATCCAATGAACCATTGGATATCTGTTCAAAATGTTGTATCAAGACTGCCCAAATGTGCCTTATTGGTTCATTCATACATTTTGAAGTCCATAATTGGGCACTCTCCTCAAACAATATCATGGTATTCTTTCACTGTAATATCTACTGTAAATTGGACAGTGCAGTTAGATGAACAAGAATTTAAGCTCTCTGCCCATATCAGATATGTCTATGTCCTGGGAATTATTTTTGTTTCTTATAACCTCATGCTAATCACATTAGCCTACTTTAGCTCAACCGTAGACCTACATGATACATTTAGATTTCTTGTGGCCCCCACCCCTATCAAAGTTGCCTATCCCTGCTGAAGAAAGGCATGACTTTACAATTTAAATTACAAAATATGTAGGAATTCAGTGTATTGTTGTTTTGGACATTGTCTAGGTCTGGGCTATGTCACGAATGTCCACAAGAACACAAGTCCTCCTGGTTTTGACCCTTGCCTGTTTCTGGACTCTGTACCCGCCTGCCTGACCATTTTGCCTGCCTTGACCATGAGCCTGTCTGCCACTCTGTACCTCCTGGAATCTGATCTGGTTTTGACCTTTTACCTGTCCACAACTATTCTCTTGCCTACTCCTTTTGGATTAATAAACATTGTAAGACTCCAACCATCTCCCTACACTGTCTGCATCTGGGTCTCGCCTTGTGTCATGATAGTTCTGTTGCAAAGTGAACCTTCGCCCCAGTCTGAGGTCTTGAGCGCTCTGGAGCATGTTTTCATCAAGGATCTCACTGTACTCTGCTCTGTTCATCTTTCCCTTAATCCTGACTAGTATCCCAGTCCCTGCCACTGAAAAACATCCCCACATCATGATGCAGCCACCACCATGGTGCCAGGTTTCCTCCAGATGTGACACTTGGCATTCAGAGTTCAATCTTGGTTTCATCAGACCAAAGAATCTTGTTTCTCATGGTCTGAGATCTTTAGGTGCATTTTGGCAAACTCCAAGCGGGCTTTCATGTGCCTTTTACTGAGGAGTGGCTTCCGTCTGAACACTCTACCATAAAGGCCTGATTGGTGGAGTGCTGACGAGATGGTTGTCCTTCTGGAAGGTTCTCCCATCTTCACAGAGGATCTCTGGAGCTCTGTTAGAGTGATCATCGGGTTCTTGGTCACCTCCCTGACCAAGGCCCTTCTCCCCCGATTGCTCAGTTTGGCCGGGCGGCCAGCTGTAGGAACAGACTTGGTGGTTCCAAACTTCTTCCATTTAAGAATAATGGAGGCCACTGTGTTCTTTGGGACCTTCAATACTGCAGACATTTTTTGTTACCCTTCCCCAGATCTGTGCTTTGACAAAATCCTGTCACAGAGCTCTACGGACAATTCCTTTCGACCTCATGGCTTTGTTTTTGCTCTGACATTCACTGTCAACTGTGGGACCTTATATAGACAGGTGTGTGCCTTTCCAAATCATGTCCAATCAATTGAATGTACCATAGGTGGACTTCAATCAAGTTGTTGAAACATCTCAATGATGATCAATGGAAACAGGATGCACCTGAGCACAATTTTGAGTCTTATAGGAAAAGGTCTGAATACTAATGTAAATAAAGTATTTCTGTTTTCTATTTTTAATTCATGTTCAAACATTTCCACAAACCTGTTTTCACTTTGTCATTATGGGGTATTGTGTGCAGATTGATGAGGGGGGAAAAAATCATTTTATCCATTTTAGAATAAGGCTGTAATGTAATTTTATTTAGAAAAAGTCAAGAGGTCTGAATTCATGCTGAATGCACTGTATGATCAGAACTATTTTCTAAGTAGGAGAACACCGATGTGGCCTGCTCCCAAGGACTGTGGGCTCTCTTTCTCCGTGGCCGACGTGAGTAAGACATTTATGCATGTTAACCCTTGCAAGGCTGCTGGCCCAGACAGCATCCCTAGCCACGTCATCAGAACATGTGCAGACCAGCTGGCTGGAGTGTTTACGGAGATATTCAACCTCTCACTATTTCAAGATGTCCACCATTGTCCCTGTGCCCAAGAAAGCAAAGATAACTAAACTAAATTACTATCGCTCAGTAGCACTCACTTCTGTCATCACAAAGTGCTTTGAGAGGCTAGTTAAGAATCTTATCACCTCCACCTTACCTTCAATTTGCATACCACCCCACAGATGATGCAATCACCATCACACTGCACACTGCCCTATCCCATCTGGACAAGAGGAATACCTTTGTAAGAATGCTGTTCATTGACTACAGCTCAGCCTTCAACAACATAGTACCCTCCAAGCTCATCATTATGCTCGGGGCCCTGGGTCTGAATCCCGCCCTGTGCAACTGGATGCTGGACTTCCTGACGGGCCGCGTCCAGGTGGTGAATGTTGGAAACAACACCTCCACAACGCTGATCCTCAACACAGTAGCCCCACAAGGGTGAGTTCTCAGCCCCTTCCTGTACTCCCTGTTCACCCATGACAGTGTGGCCATGCACACCTCCAACGCAATCATCAAGTTTGTTCAGTAGTAAGCCTGATTACCTGATTACCAACAATGACGACACAGTCACAGGGAGGAGGTGAGGGCCCTGACAGAGTGGTGGCAGGAAAATAACCTCTTTTTTAACGTCAACAGAAAGAAGGAGCTGATTGTGGACTTCAGGAGACAGCAGAGGGCGCACGCCCCCATCCACATTGACGGGACAACAGTGGAGAAGGTGAAACGCTTCAAATTCCTTGGCGTGCACATCACTGACAATCTAAAATGGTCCACCCACATAGACAGTGTGGTTAAGAAGGCGCAACAGCGCCTCTTCATCTTCTGGAAGCTGAAGAAATTTGGCTTGTCACCATAAACACTTTCAAACTTTTACAGATGCGCCATTGAGAGCATCCTGTCGAGCTGTATCACTGCCTGGAACAGCAACTGCACTGCCCACAACCGCAGAGCTCTCCAGAGGGTGGTGTGGTCAGCCCAACGAATCACCGGGGGCTCACTGCCTGCAATCCAGGACACCTAGACTACCCGTAGGAGACTGAAAAGATTTGGCATGGGTCCTCAGATCCTCAAAAAGTTCTACAGCTGCACCATCGAGAGCATCCTGACTGGTTCCATCACTGCCTGGTTTGGCAACTGCTCGGCCTCCGACCACACTGCACTACAGAGGATAGTGTGTACGGCCCAGTACATCACTGGGGCCAAGCTTCCTGCCATTCAGGACCTCTATATCAGGCAGTGTCAGAGGAAGGCCATAAAAATTGTCAAAGCCGTACCGGAGTGCCGAGTGGAGGTCCAAAAGGCTTCTCAAAAGCTTCTACCTCCAAGCCATAAGACTCCTGAGCAGCTAATCAAAGGGCTACCCAGACCCCTCTTTTACGCTGCTGCTAATCTGTGTATAATCTATGCAGAGTCACTTTAACTCTACCTACATGTACATATTACCTCAGTTACCTCAACTAACCGGTGCCCCCACACATTGACTCTGTACCGGTACCCCCTGTATATAGCCTCGCTTGTTATTTTACTGCTGCTGTTTAATTACTTTTTACTTTTATTTTCTATTCATCCATTTTTTACTAAACACTTATTTTTAATTTTGTTTCTTAACTTCTTAAAGCATTGTTGGTTAAGGGCTTGTAGGTAAGCATTTCACTGTAAGGTCTACACCTTACTTTCTCCTTTGAGGAGGAGAAGTAGGAGCAGCAGTAGCAGTGGCGGGAGGAGAAGTAGGAGCAGCAGTAGCAGCGGCAGGAGGAGAAGTAGGAGCAGCATTAGCAGAGGCAGGAGGAGGAGAAGTAGGAATAGCAGTAGCAGCTGCAGGAGGAGCTGCAGGAGGAGGAGAAGTAGGAGCAGCAGTAGCAGAGGCAGGAGGAGGAGAAGTAGGAATAGCAGTAGCAGCGGCAGGAGGAGGAGAAGTAGGAGCAGCAGTAGCAGCGGCAGGAAGAGAAGTAGGAGCAGCTGTAGCAGTGGCAGGAGGAGGAGAAGTAGGAGCAGCAGTAGCAGCGCCAGGATGAGAAGTAGGAGCAGCATTAGCAGCAGTAGCAGGAGGAGGAGAAGTAGGAGCAGCAGTAGAAGCGGCAGGAGAAGGAGAAGTAGGAGCAGCAGTAGCAGCGGCAGGAGGAGGAGAAGTAGGAGCAGCAGTAGCAGTGGCAGGAGGAGAAGTAGGCGCAGCAGTAGCAGTGGCAGGAGGATGAGAAGTAGGAGCAGCAGTAGCAGTGGCAGGAGGAGGAGAAGTAGGAGCAGCAGTAGCAGCGGCAGGAGGAGGAGAAGTAGAAGCAGCAGTAGCAGCGGCAGGAAGAGAAGTAGGAGCAGCATTAGGAGTGGCAGGAGGAGAAGTAGGAGCAGCATTAGCAGTGGCAGGAGGAGGAGAAGTAGGAGCAGCAGTAGCAGAGGCAGCGGCAGGAGGAGACGGAGGACGAGCTGCAGATGCAAAGAGAAAAAGAGGGGGGAGAGACGGAGGAGGAGCCGCAGCATCAGAGTGAGGATAGTGATGCTGAACCACAATCTTTTGCCAAGAGACAAGTCTCCCCCAGAAACCAATAACTCACTAGACCCAGGTCAAACAACGCAACTAAAATTAAGAAGTCACTCAGAAAAATGTATCATAACTATCGAGTCAGTCAAGTCCTTCACCAACCTCACATCACTAGTGTGTGTGTTTGACGTTATTGTTGTAAGTTATTATGCCTTGCAAAATAAAGGCGTTGTTCAAGTATGAACGTCTGTAAAACATTGTTTTCCAGTCATATCCAATACCAGGAGTATCAAACTCCAGTATTTGAATAAGTCTGTGACTGCATGTACTGTATGTATAGAATTGTAACATCAATGGTTACACATTGTAACTCTGCAGTAGACTAAAACACTTGATTTAAGTAGTTAAATGCTGATTTGTAATTCAAATGTATAGGACTAGAATTTAAAAAACAGTTAATTGCACTTCCTATGCATCATGTAAATACTGCACAGGATAAGCGTAGTATTTCATCAAATGAGACATAATTTCAAACAGAAGAGAATGTGAACCAATTCCAGTAGAGAATGTGAAAAGGTTTATTGAAAGATGTTCATTATTTAGTTAATATTTATTAGATTATGAATACAAGTTCAATCTGTACTTCAGTGCACATCTGGTGTTCATTAGAAAAACAGAGGAAGAAAGAGGAGGTAGGTAGAGAGGTGTGAGAAAGAGTGTAAAATACAGAAGGGGAAAGAAGTAAGAATAGGGGAGCAGGGAAGACAGCATGTTTAATGAATTACAGTGCTACCCTAATATTATCTTAGTTCATCAAAATTACATAATAGTGTCTCTAGCGGTGTCTCCTAACAGCCTTGGGCCCCCAGTTAAGCCGAAGGTTATCTTAAGAGCGGGTGAGGTGGTGATGACGGGACTGGGGGTTGGCATCCTCTCTCCCATCAAAACATACCTGCAGACGAGAGACAGATGTTGAGAGAGATAGAGAGCATGATTAAGCCTTGTATTTTTTTTATTCTAACACTGTCAGTCATCATAATCATCATGAGGTTAAATGCAAAACTGACCTTGGATCATTACCTCTAGGACTACTACATCCCTATGTCTATTTCAATGTAAAGCATCTCTTTAGTAACACTTCCTGTTGACTCAGCCAAGTGACCTCTCGCCTCTGTGATCATGCTATGTCAGGCAGGCCAGAAGGGGAGAGGTTCACTGACACAGCTGATATAACCTAGAGGGTTTAGGGAGCAGGGGGAAGAGGCATGAAGTGAGGGAGGGAGACTGAGGAAATAAGGTATTTAAAGAGACAGTGTTCAACAGGAATCTGTATGTTTGTCTGTGTTTTCATCTGGTGTCCACACTCAGTGGCTGCAGAGTACTTTATACTGAAACACACACACACACATAATAATGGAGTGTCTTACTATTCTCCATGGTTGGTCCTCTTGCCTATTCTTTGAAGGTGGAAGGCGCACAGCCCACAATTATACACCAGAGCTTCTTGAAGGCGCCTGTTTTGGTTTTGTGCAGACATCACCCTTACCTGAACAGCACCCTCACTGAGAAGTAGAAGGAGAGTGGAGAGAAACTGGGAATTTAATAACTGCAGTTGACATGGCTAAGTAAATGGAAAAAAATACAATTTTATTGCAATGTGGGTGGCTCTTAAAAGAGCCTTTGTTTGTGCATAGTGTAGTCTATGGCACAAGGTCTTGCCAGGGAACAGCACCATCCTCAAAGAAGTAGGAGGTGAACATGGGGCTGTCTTCGGGAGGTCCAGGGTGCCATCTCTGAGGGCCTGACCAAAGGCAGATTTGGCCAGAGTGCCTCCGTCGCTCGTCCTCCTGTAGCTGCCGACATCCACTAACCGAAAGAGGTGATTGGCATCCACAACTGCCAAGAGGACAATGGAGAATGTCCCCTTGTAGTTGTAGAACAGGGAGCCAGAGTTTGGGGGGGCTTGCAGGACCACATGCTTGCCATCCACTGATCCCAGATTATGAGGAAAGTTTCACCATTCTTTAAAGCCAGCAGCGATGGCCATCCAGTCGTCTTTGGTTGTGACAGGTATTAATTCCCCCATGGCCCTGGTCACACTGATGATGATGAACCCTACTGTGCAGTGCCTTACACGGTAAATGTAGGCAATGGTTTTGAAGGAATCTCCAGTTGCAAGGTATCTGTAGGAATATGGAAGATAATGTCATTATTAGACTTTTACATCAACAGGTAATTGTGGATTACTTAAGCATAATGTCTCTCGTAACAAATCATGATAACATTGGATAGATAGATGCATGTGCATGTGTAGCATGTGACAACAGGGTCATATGAAGGATAGCATCACAAATGAATATATAAATACCATAATACAACAGTAGCATCAGTAACCTCAGATGTAATCAATACACATCAATGTAAATTAATCCCATAAATAATGTTTTTTAGTGTAGCCTATGAAACATTTTGTGTTACAATGCTATTTGTTGTTGTTCTGGTCTATTCATATAGGCTATTATCTCACTCATGATATATTTATCGATCGATAAAAACATGTCAGGATTCTAAAATTGCTTGACAATATTTACCTTAGACAAATAGCGAGACGTTCAGCTGGACAAATAGCTCGCCGAAATGTTGTGTCTTCCCTTGCAATGCAAGATCCCATCCTGTACAGCAGGTCATCGAACTGGGCTTTATCAAGCCTGAAATAGCCCTCGAACATCACATAGTCAAACCGCAGCTCCTGCACCAGATGATGGTACTCTCCATACCGGCTGCGGAACATCAGGATGTGGTGAACCCACATGGAGCGCCGTTGCTGCAGGTTCCAACGTTTATAGATTGCTGCAAAAAATGCCCCGTGTACACTAGCACATGCTCCCGAAACACCGCTTCCCATTCATTTTAAAAGGACGGAAAGCGATGAGAAGCGGAGAGGGTGGGGGACCATTGGGTAGAGCGAACGTGGCGTGGTAGGCGGTGAAAAAGTTAATAATTTCTCAACTTTATGGAAATCACCAGTGGCGACCACCGGCGATGACCAATCATATCGAGTGGTTCCCATGACGAATTTTACGCTTTGCGACCCATCGCTGGAGACTTTCTTCAGCAAAGATGGGTGACAAAAATACTCGGATGGAAGCAAATGTAAGTAATTATAACGTCATGACGAGTCATGCAAAAAATTACAGTTGAGAGGAAAATGTTAGTTAATGTAGAGACAAACGATTATGCATATGTTTTGTCATAAAGTTAATTCACGAAAATCGCTATTTAGCAGGTTAGCTGACTAGCTAACATTTGCCAGCCAGCTAACTAGTTTTATGGGTGTTGTGACATGAATAAAAAATTGTAATTCGTGTTGTTTAATGTTTTAGAAAACCAGCAAACCAGGCTGTCGTCTTGTGAAACAGTGGACGTAAAGAATCTAGCTAGCTAAAGCATTTACTGCAAATTTTAGGTACAAATTTGTAAGCTTGCCTTGCTGATATTTCCCATGCAATGCAGCTGAAGTAACATAGCTAGCTAACTATTTTCTTGATTATTGTGTAGTGGAGGATAAAAAATACCTGTATGCCTATGGATGTGTAGCCGATCTGTGTATGGACCCTAAAACGTTTGGTATAAATATTAGTTCAGAACCTAGCTATGAATATCAGCTATCATAGCCTGTTGTATCGACTTCAAAATAGTCTGAATGGCATTAATGAAGCCTGTGGATTAAGTAAAATATAATATAACATTATTCTGCCAAGGATGCAAGTCTTATATACATGTAGTTATTACCAAGCATAAGATCCTGTCACAAGTGTAGAGAGGAGTAGGCAGGAGGCAGTTGCAGGTTTAGAACTACTGAGTTTATTAAAGCACTATAATTCTAAAAGCGGGACGAAACCCAAAGTACAAAATAATAAAGTACTCAGGAAATAGTAGGAGAGATTCCTCTCAAGGAAAACTAGCAACAATTACAATGACCGACAAAGACAAATTACAGAGTATGTATACAGTGATAGAGTGGGGATTGGAACCAGGTGTGTGTAATGATGACGAGACAAGTCCGGGGTTGATGAGTGAAGGGCGTTTGCCAGCAGCAGGTTCGGAAGGAGCTAGAAGGCCGACGACGCTGAATGCCTGAGCTGGACAGGAGGGGGAGTCAAAACGAAGGCTGGTGTGACAGATCCTCACATTGTAGCCTGTACATTGAATATATTCACTGATCTTGTACTCTACCTTGGCAAATAAAGGTGCGGTTCAGATATGAATGTCTGTGAGACATTATATTTCCGTCATATCCAATACCAGGAGTATCAAACTCCAATTTTTGAATGATGCTGTGTCTGCATGTATTACAATTATACACTTCAACAGTGTTTACCGATCCTGGTCGTGGGACATGAATGGTTACACATTTTAACTATGCAATAGACTAGAAACATGATTTAAGTAATTAAAGGCTGATTTGTAATTCATATATACAGAAACAGAATTGAAAAAACAGGACACTACCGTTCCTATGCATTATGTGCAGTTTACATACACTTCGGTTGGAGTCATTAAAACTCGATTTTCAACCACTCCACAAATTTCTTGTTAACAAACTATAGTTTTGGTAAGGACATCTACTTTGTGCATGACACAAGTAATTTTCCTAACAATTGTTTACAGACAGATTATTTCAATTAAAATGCACTGTATCACAATTCCAGTGGGTCAGAAGTTTACATACACTAAGTTGACTGTGCCTTTAAACAGCTTGGAACATTCCAGAAAATGATATCATGGCTTTAGAAGCTTCTGATAGGCTAATTTACATAATTTGAGTCAATTGGAGGTGTACCTGTGGATGTATTTCAAGGCCTACCTTCAAACTCAATGCAACTTTCCTTGACATCATGGGAAAATTAAAAGAAATCAGCCAAGACCTCAGAAAAAAAAATGTAGACCTCCACAATTCTGGTTCATCCATGGGAGCAATTTCCAAACGCCTGAAGGTACCACATTCATCTGTACAAACAATACGGGACCATGCAGCCGTCATACTGCTCAGGAAGGAGACACGTTCCTAGAGATGAACGTACTTTGGTGCGAAAAGTGCAAATCAATCCCAGAACGACAGTAAAGGAACGTGTGAAGATGCTGGAGGATACAGGTACAAAAGTATCTATATCAACAGCAAAATGAGTCCTACATCGACATAACCTGAAAGGCCGCTCAACAAGGAAGAAGCCACTGCTCCAAAACTGCCATAAAAAAGCCAGACTATCGTTTGCAACTGCACATGGGGACGAAGATCGTATTTTTTGGAGAAATGTCCTCTGGTCTGATGAAATAACAATAGAACTGTTTGGCCATAATGACCATCGTTATGTTTGGAGTGTCATGACGTTGGCCTGTGGGTAAGGTTTATGACCCCCCCCATAAATACCTTTCTCCCTTCCCTCTCTCTCTTGACTCGACTGAGGGACTCTTGAATAGCCTTTGTTAAACATAGAGAGTCTGAGAACATCAAACAAGTGGAGGGAAAGAAACCATATTTCAGTAATAGAACCAGTTGAAAATATGCGTTTGTACTTAATGAATATGATGTCAGTTCGGTTGTCATCTGAGACACTATGACTGACGACAGGACGACATAAACTGTATCTGGGAAAGTCTACACATTATAGTTATCAGATTCACATGGAATTGTTGTGCAATTGTAATCTCCGGTTCTGGGTACATTAAGATGACGGTCCGATGTCAGAAGTATTCAGATAATAACTACAGAACGGAGCTAACCTCAGCGTGAGCTTTGGTTGCGAATGGTATGAACTTTGAACTCTTATTCGCTACAGAAGTGATACCTCCTAGCCGTTGAGTTAGCAGCGGCCGCTGTAAATGTGGGCTAGGAGAGAACAGACAGAGTATCCCGTCTACCACACAACGACGACACTACAACGTTTCCCGTTCACCACCAGAGACACTCTTCAAAGGACAAAGGACTCTGTTGGGCAACACGACCTTCCATCTACCACCAACCTATTGAAGCACAGCTCAGAGTAAATATTTATTGCATTTTCCTTTTCTAAATGGCCGGTAATTTAGAATGCATATGATACTGTATTTACGATAGCACAGCTTCTCCCTTTGTTCCTTAGTCTTCCCGCTCTTTCACTCAAACCCAACCCCCTTTTCTTTGTGTAACCAGCTGTCATATCTGTTCCGTCCGCGAGGGACGTTTTCCTTTATGACGAAATTTGTAATCAATGTATGGTTCATTCTGTCTATATGTAATTCTGTGTGATTAGTTAGGTATTTAGTAAATAAATAATTAAACCCAATTTTGTATTGCTGATTCAACTTGTTAGCCAGGGTTCTTGAAGATAACCAAGAATTTACAACTTTCAGATGAGACTGAAATAAGGTGACGATTAATATTGACTGCTATTGATGTAAAATATTACTAGGTCTTTAAGAGTTTATTCGGAAGATAACTGCTCTATAAATATTATTTTGTGGTGCCCCGACTTTCTAGTTAATTACATTTACATGATTAGTTCAATCAGGTAATATTAATTACAGAGAAATTATTTTATAGAATAGCATGTCATATCACTTAATCCGGCATAGCCAAAGACACGACAGGAGGAAAAAGGGGAAGGCTTGCAAGCCGAAGAACACCATCCCAACCGTGAAGCACGGGGGTGGCAGCATCATGTTGTGGGGGTGCTTTGCTGCAGGAGGGACTGGTGCACTTCACAAAATAGATGGCGTCATGAGGAAGTAAAATTATTTGGATATATTGAAGCAACATCTCAAGACATCAGTCAAGAAGTTAAAGCTTGGTCGCCAATGGGTCTTCCAAATGGACAATGACCCCAAGCATACTTCAGGAAGTTGTGGCAATATGGCTTAAGGACAACAAAGACAAGGTATTGGAGTGGCCATCACAAAGCCCTGACCTCAATCCTATAGAAAATTTGTGGGCAGAACTGAAAAAGCGGGTGCGAGCAAAGAGTTCTACAAACCTGACTCAGTTACACCAGCTCTGTCATGGAGGAATGGGCCAAAATTCACCCAATTTATTGTGGGAAGCTTGATGAAGGCTACATGAAACGTTTGATCCAAGTTAAACAATTTAAAGGCAATGCTACCAAATACTAATTGAGTGTATGTGAACTTCTGACCCACTGGGAATGTGATGAATGAAATAAAAGCTGAAATAAATAATTCTCTCTACTATTATTCTGATATTTCACATTCTTAAAATAAAGTGGTGATCCAAACTGACCTAAAACAGAATTTGTACCAGGATTAATTGTCAGGAATTGTGAAAAACTGAGTTTAAATGTATTTGGCTAAGGTGTATGTAAACTTCCAACTTCAACTGTAAATACTCTAGAAATACAAAAAGGCACTCGCACATCTGAGCAATCTTATTTGCAGGTGCATGGCATCAATAGAACAAGATGAAGGAAAAGGAAACCGCACACTGCTCTTGATAGTATCACCGATATTTAATAAGCTTACGTATCGGCCACACGGCCTTCGTCAGAGCTTTTGGGATTTTTTGAAAGTTGCACCCTTATGTAGACCTGGCTCCACCCACATCCGTTCTACACATCGAAGGGGGTTGGAAGCAAAGGAAAATAAATAAGTGCTACCAAATATAACAATGTGCATTTCATAACTCTTACAAAAGTGTATAAATAAGGCGTATTGAACACTTCTGTATAATCTCAATGAGGACATAGCAAGTTCATTAGTCATTGGGTACATCATATGAAAAACGTCAGAATAATCTACAAGAGACACACATTTCATGTTCCAATTCACAGCATAACATACAAAGGCATTTCATCATTAAGTCCTTTTGGAAACAATGTCTGGAGGGTGAAAATCCAAAAACATTCTCTTTTACTCAGAGTATTATTAATATCACCTCCCCTGTCTGATATCTTAACTTTCTCTATGCCACAAAATCTAAAGGTGGAAATGTCATGCTTCATGTCATTGAAATGTACAGCGACTGGATACTCCCTGTCGTTTCTCCTGATTGAACTTTTATGTTCACTAATTCTCTGTTTAAGAGAGCGGGTGGTTTTACCGACATAACAGAGCCCACATGGGCATTTAATAATGTAAATAACATGGGTGGTGGAACACGTAATAATGTCATTTATTTGGAACCTTTTTCCTGTGTGTGGGTGACAGAAATATTGACACTTCATCATGTTGTTGCACTGTGCGCATCCTCTGCATTTATAGCTACCATTTGGTAGAGGGCGTAAAAGTGCTTGGCTAATTTTCTTAAGTGGCTGGCAGTTGGCATGAACCAATTTATCGCGTAAATTGCGACCTCTCCTATACACAATACGTGGTGGATATTTAAATTCAGCCGGCAAAGCTGGGTCAGATGATAAAATATGCCAGTGTTTCTTGACCACCTCTCCCACTTTTCGCGAATTCAAAGTATATGTAGTTGTGAACATTACGGAGTGTTCTGTAGCTTTAGCGGGTCTTTTTTGTAGCAGTTCATCTCGTGTTTTTTCCAATGCCAAGTTATGAGCTTCATCCACACATTGTGACGAATAGCCTCTTTTTAGAAACCTCATGCGCATCTCCGCTGCTTTTTCTAGATAATCATCTGTGGAGTGGCATATACGGCGCAGTCTAAAAAATTGGCTTCTTGGAAGTCCTCTTTTTAATGGCTCAGGGTGGAAGCTGTCACCCTGTAATAGAGTATTTCTGTCCGTTTCTTTTCTATATAGACTTGTAAACAAGGTTCCATTTGATTTCTCAATCCACATATCGAGATAATGAACACGTTTAGTGTCACGTTCAATAGTGAATTTGAGATTAGGGTCAATGTCATTGAGTAGTGCCATAAACTCTGACAGTTCTTCTTCGGTTCCTACCCATATACAAAAAATGTCATCAATATATCGATACCACTTAAGGACTTTATTCAAAAATGGATTCTCGTTTTCATTATTAACAAAACGTTCTTCAAAAAGACCCATATAGAGGTTGGCATAGCTCGGAGCAAATGTAGAGCCCATCGATGTTCCATTCGTTTGGAGGTAGTATTCATCATCATATTTCACATTCTTAAAATAAAGTGGTGATCCAAACTGACCTAAAACAGAATTTGTACCAGGATTAATTGTCAGGAATTGTGAAAAACTGAGTTTAAATGTATTTGGCTAAGGTGTATGTAAACTTCCAACTTCAACTGTAAATACTCTAAAACCGGTTCATCTCAATGTCTAACTCCCTTTATCTGCATTAATCTGAGGACACAGGATAGGTGGAGTATTTCATCAAATGAGAGACTTCATTTCAACCAGTAGAGAATGTGAAACACTTTATTGAAAGAAGTTCATTATCCAAGTGTTATAAATACATAATATATCCATTATATATATTATAATTGTAATATTATATTATAAATACAAGTTCAATCTGTTCTTCAATGCACATCTGGTGTTCATTATAAATACAGAGGAAGAAAGAGTGTAAAAGACAGAAGAGGAAAGAAGAATAAAGGAGCAGGGAAGACAGCATATGTTTAATGAAATACAGTGCTACCCTAATATTCTCTCAGTTCATCACAATTACATAAGTATCTCTAGTGGTGTCTCCTAACCAGCCTTGAGCCCCCAGTTGGCCCGAAGGTTATCTTAAGAGCGGGTGATGACGGGACTGGGGGTTGGCATCCTCTCTCACATAAAAACTTACCTGCAGACGAGAGACAGATGGAGAGATATAGAATTTAAAAAACACAAGGCTTAATCATGCTAACACTGTCAGTCATCATAATCATCTTGAGGTGTAATGCAAAACTGACCTTGGATCATTAACTCTTGGAGTACTACATCTCTATCTGTATTTCAATGTAAAGCATCTTTTTACTAATACTTCCTGTTGACCCGACCAAGTGACCTCTCACCTCTGTTCATGCTGTGCCCTCTATGTGCTAGTTCAGCTCCGGGAGGGGTTCACCGACACAGCTGATATAACCTAGAGGATTTAGGGAGAAGGGAGGTGTCCCACCCTGATCTGTTTCACCTGTCTTTGTGCTCGTCTCCACCACCCTCCAGGTGTCGCCCATGTTTCTCATTCTCCCCAGTGTATTTATACCTGTGTTCTCTGTTTGTCTGTTGCCAGTTCATCTTGTCTTACCAGCGTGTTTTCCCATCTCACTGCTTTCTCAAGTTCTGTTCCCTGGTTTCCCCGGTTCTGACCATTCTGCCTGCCGTTCTGCACCTGTCTGACTCTGACCTGTTTACAAACCTCTGCCTGTCCTGAACCCGATCCTGCCTGCCATTTTGTACCTGCCTAACCCTGACTCGTTTGCGAACCTCTGCCTTTGACCTGTCTTTTGCCAGCCCCCTGTTTGGGTCAATAAACATCTGTGACTCTAGCTGTCTGCATCTGGGTCTTATCCTGAGTTGTGATAGGAGGAGAGAGATGAAGTGATGGAGAGAGACTGTTATTGAGAAAATAAGGTAGTTAACGACAGTGTTCAACAGCAATCTGTGTGTGTGTTGTCGTGGTAATTTCCTGTATTACTAAATGATGAGAGTTTACAAACCACACACAAGTCAGAGTTATATTTTAAACTCCATCTTTAATTATATGAGCTTCACCATAGCCCTTTGACTCTCAGATCAATTCAGTGTCTATAAATGAATTCTCTGAGAGTGCTTACAAAATCATTCTTAGTATCTTTTATAGCCAAGATACACCCCTCTCAACTCACATGACAAACCACAGATCTTAGAAACTTCACAAAGGGCCTTTCATTTGAAAGAGGAGTATCCCATAGCCAGATGGCATTAGCTATAAATTATCGTTCAGTTTGGTCTCTTAGACGAGGTTCTACTTCTTGTTCTTGGTACTTCCTAGTACCAAAACATTACCTCATATCAATTGTCAATTCTAGATACTCCCATCTCAAATACACTCCCGCTTCTCCCCACTCCTGGAGAAGCTCACTAAGGGGAGTGAACCTCTAGGTCATATACTATGAAAGTTCAAAATCAGAGGGGTGGTATAATGGTTCAAGTCACTGCCATACTCCTCCCCCCAATGGGAAAAGGAGGGTATGACTGGCATACAGACATAGTGGTGCCCTTCACATGGTTTCACAGATATATTCACATATGCAAGACAATGTTCAAACCTGACTTCTCCCTTTCTGATATTCTGCATATTACCAGACATGTAAAAGACAAGCCTGACCTCTCCCCTCTCTGGGCCCCAAGTGACTTTTCACTAGAGGAGAAAGGAAAATGCAACTGCCAACAGTATAGTCCAAAAGAAGACATTCTAATGACAAGTATAAAATAAATAAAACATCTTATTTATCTATGTTACCTAACTAATTCTGATTCAGCTACGACAGTGGTCTCACCTGGTATCCACACTAAGTGGCTGCAGATTACTTTATTGAAAAACATGCACAGACACACAAGGACAAACAATATAGCGTAGTTATAGAACTACTGATGTCTTACTATTCTCCGTGGCTGGTCCTCTTGCCTATTTGAAGGTGGAAGGAGCCACACCTGAGCCTGCTTACTGCTCAACACAATCCATCAATCAGATTGATACACGAGTCTGTAGGTGTGGGTTATAGGGTGTCTAATTGTTCAACATTTTCTCAATATGGGGGACTCTTAAAAGAGCCTGTTTTGTTTTTGTACAGACATCAAACCCTTACCTGAACAGCACCCTTACTGAGAAGTAGAAATCAAAAGGAGAGAAACTGGGAATTTAAAAACTGCAGTTGACATAGCTAAGTAAATGGAAGAATACTCTTATTGCAATGTGGATGGCTCTTAAAAGAGCCTTTGGTTGTGCATAGTGTAGTCTATGGTTTTGCCAGGGAACAGGACCCTCTGAAGAAATAGGAAGTGAAGATCTCCCGCACACGGATTTCCTCCCATGCTGCGTTGTTGGCCCCAATCATTGAAACATACTGTAGAGCAGCAGACCTCTCCTCTGGCACACAGTGGCGAGCTGCAGATCCCGCTCCTGGTCCTCGTGTCCATCCTCATGAAGTTATGCACGACACAGGTAGCCTTCAAACGCCTGAATTCCTCCAGGAGGCAGTCCCAGATGGCTCTGGTCACCCAACCTTGCAGTGCCCCACACAGTAACTGTAGGCAATGGTTTTGAAGGAATCTCCAGTTGCAAGGTATCTGTAGGAATATGGAAGATAATGTCATTATTAGACTTTTACATCAACAGGTCATTGTGGATTACTTAAGTATAATAATTCGTATAACAAATCATGATAACATTTTGATAGATAGATGCATGTGCACACGCATGTGACAATAGCAGGATCATATCAAGGATTGCATCACAAATTAATCATAAATACCACTTGAAGCTTGATGATGAATTGATCATTTGAATCAGAGCTAAGGCAAAAACAGGTCCAGTCCCCACGACCAGGACTGAGAACCACTGCTCTTCATTGGGACCTCTTTATCTGCAGGCAGGCTTTCACAGCTCTCTGTACCTGAGGACAGAAAACCACACAAGAAACAGACATCATTATACTCAAATTAGACCACACTGAATATTATCTTACTATTATTTCCATCCTCACTTCTAGGGACTGGAACTACACTAAAGTACCTGCTCTATCCAAAATACCCTACTTTCTCACTGACAGTTGGGGCTGCTATCCTTTCACCCTCCTCCATGGCTGTTAGCTAGCTACCTACAAATGCATTTGGAGTTTGTTTTGTTACAGTGATAAATACATCAAGATAGCTAGCTATATGATGTTAGGTAGCTGTGATATTTAAGTAACTTAGCTAGCTATCTATACAGTATGTCAAGTTGTCTAGCTAGCTAGCTAGCTACATTAGCAGCTTGTTTGAGTTAACCTGCACTGTAGCTAGTTAGCTAATAATATGTCTTATTTTATTTATTTTTTCAAAATGTATTTACTTACATGAATAGGTTCTCCCAGCCATGTGGACGATTGGAAACAGGGCAACAAAGTGTGTTTGTCACCAGAGCTTTTTAGAGCATATTACTTTTTACCTGTGAATACATTCATGAAATGGATAATGGATTAAACTATTTACCCATTTAATAACCAGACCTTCATACAAACTTGCTATGCTGAATTCTTGACGAACAATCAAACTGCTGCCATTAGCTGCCAGCACGCTCAAGCGACCCACTCACGCAACAATTTACCGCGTGCTAGTCATTGTTACCAGTTACATTACATGGGATGTGAAAAATCACGAGCATCATGCTCTCTTCCGTGTAAATAAATTTGACTGCGAACAGAGATCTGTATATAATGATGAGCTGTTCATGTCTCAATGGGAGTCGTCCTAAAAGTGGGAAGACAGGCGACAAGCTTAGGTCCAAAATAAGCCAATAGAAACACATTGGGCTTATTTTTGGACAGATTTTGGCGAGAGTGAAACATCTCGCTTCGCCTCTTCCTCTCTGCTGCGTTTCCCTGCCAAGGCTCGCTTTGTGACTGACAGGCACCTATCCTATCAATAGATCGCTAGAAGATGCATATTGTTCATTATAGTGGGAGAGGGCTCGACAGACTAGCTAATTGAAAATGAAAAGTAGCATAGTTAATATGAAGTGGAAAACACTGGTATTGTCAGTCACTCAATTAGCCATTTCAGCTAACAATTCTTTGATTGGTAAATTAGTCCATTGATTTTGTTAGTCACTCTCACTCAGGTATCATTAACATGGATGTAAGTCTTGCCAAAATTTGTAGACTTGCATGAAATTAGCTTTAAACGTGCAAAAATGTCTCTCCACCCCATGGCAAAATGGGTAGATTTGCAGGAAATTAGCTGTAAAACTGTAGATTTAAAAGAAAAAATCTCTGCCTCTTGGCAAAATGTGTAGAATTTCAGGAAATTAACTTTAAATTTAAATGTTTGTCTCTGCTGTAAAAAGGGGGGCCACAAAAATGTTTTGCTCACAAGGTGGGGGGTCCCCCAACCAAATATTTTAGCTTAGGGCCACCAAAATCTAGGGCCGACCCTGGGAGATTTTGTTAGTGAAGAGAGTTGTATTGCACCGTTGTACACTGGGGTACGGCTCGAGTGATCTCCCTCATGCTCAGACAACAAAAAGAAAAACATACAGTACACATTATATCGAGACTGAAGATTTAAAAACTAGATCTTTAAAACGTCAGCAAATCATTAAAAGTAAAATCTGCAAGTATAATTGTTGGTCCGGGATTCGAAGGGAAACCTGCTCGTGATGCGATTCTAACTGGGGGTTTCGGTGTTACTTTGAAAAGTAGCCTACTATAGATGTACGTTTGAGCTTCATCAATACAACAATGTATCAATGTGTGTTCATGAGTTTATTCTTTCAACGTTTGAAGTGCCACGAGCTAAAATGTAGCAATTTTGCAAGATGACCTCTCGTGCTGGTTACAGTAGTGGTTTTCTGTTGAGGGATGCGGAACGATGCGAGCAGAGATTGTATCTATTGTCCAACTAAACGATATGCTTTATATTATATATGTGTTTATTGCATTATATTAGGATTCCATTGTTGGTAGGGCAACAATTATACAGCCGGTTTATGCATGCACTGGAGGCTATAGTAGAGTACCCTAACCTCATCACTAACTGGTGCTCATTCCCGAGAGAGAGGAGCAGGTGCACTCCAGCCGCAGGGATGTAGGGGAAGGGCAAAGGTAAAGGATGATTAAGATCCAGGCATACAGGCTAGATGGATGTCACTGGTTCAATAGGGCCCAAGAGTGATAGAGGTTTTATAGAGCCAGAAGCTCCTGTTTAATGTTGAATCGTTGGGTCAGGATGAAGTGATCAGGAATGATGGCAATTGTGCTTTGTAGACTACACCACACTGTACAGGAAGAAAATCCTTGATAGAAAACACTATCCATTCGATCTGAAAACATTTTTCCATCCTGTCAGCACATTAAATATAGATGAATGTAGGTATTTGTTTCACCATGGTGAGGGGGGAGAGAGACGGGGAGATGGAGGAGAGGGAAGGGAGAGATGGGAAGGGGAGTGTTACAAGTTGAAGATGAGACCTTCCATAGTCAGCATTGACCCTGGTCATGTGTGCACTTACAGTAGAAAAAAAGTCCAACGTGAGTCAAGTTTCAAGATTTTAATGCCACATGCACAAGTACAGTGAAATGCCTTTCTTGCAAGCTCCAAACCCAACAATGCAGTAGTCAATAATCGCTAGTCACCACACATGACTGGATGGACCTCTTAGATTAGTTTATCATCGCTCATCACATGTATGATGGAAGGCTGGCAAGGGCACTCCCTCCATGCTTCCATGTTTTCTTTACATAACTGGATTCATATTGAATATCACCTGGTTTTTCAAGGTTATGTATACAATGCAGTTCCGGGGCCTGATTAAAATGAAAGGGTTGCTGTGGTCTACTGAACTCAATCTACGAAATGAACATTGCTCCCTCTTTGACTCTGTGTACAGTGCCACCTTAAATTAAACTCGCTCTGCGGTCTGCACTACTAAGACACAGGACTGACATTGAATATAGAGCAGGACCAGGGCCGGCTCATAGCTTTAACAGGTGGATCATTCACGCTGTGCCTCACAGAGCTCAACAGGGATTTAATCAAGCGATGTGCTATGGACAAAGGTCAAGTAATGTTTGTGTTGGTTCATACAGTCTGTCTCTAGCTGGCAACACACACACACACACACACACACACACACACACACACACACACACACACACACACACACACACACACACACACACACACACACACACACACACACACACACACACACACACACACACACACACACACACACACACACACACACACAGTGTGGCTCATTACCAGGAGTCAATAGCACTAGACTTAATGAGACAGGCAGATTGCTCAGGCTGAACCAGCAGATATCCCTGGCAGGCAGGTAGGTGAGGGGTCTAATACTGATGTATACTTGAGACAGGCATCCTAATGCTTATTGCTGATGCCTATTTGAGACATGAACCATATCGTAATGCACTCTATTTTCATTTTAGGCATGTTGGCAGTACTTTACTGCGCTGAGTGTAATTGTGTTCATTCCATTAAGTTATTGGCTGATCTCAGGACTTTTAGGTCCATTGACCTCCAATTATCTAAGTAATGGTCATTAGAGAACAGTATTTAGGTGATTACAGTAATAACTCATGTTCCGCTTTGAATAGTATACAAATCAAGGTGCCGTTGTACACCGCCATATTCACTGCATAAAATCAAATCAAAGTTTATTTGTCACGTGCGCCGAATAAAACAGGTGTAGACCTTACAATGAAATGCTTACTTACAGGCTCTAACCAATAGTGCGAAAAAAAGGTGTGTGTGTGTGTGTGTGTGTGTGTGTGTGTGTGTGTGTGTGTGTGGGTGGGTAAAGAAATTAAACAACAGTAAAAAGACATTTGAAAATAAGAGTAGCAAGGCTATATACAGACACCGGTTAGTCAGGCTTATTGAGGTAGTATGTACATGTAGATATGGTTAAAGTGACTATGCATATATGATGAACAGAGAGTAGCAGTAGCGTAAAAAGAGGGGTTGGTGGGTGGCGGGACACAATGCAGATAACCCGGTTAGCCAACGTGCGGGAGCACTGGTTGGTCGGCCCAATTGAGGTAGTATGAACATGAATGTATAGTTAAAGTGACTATGCATATAAGATAAACAGAGAGTAGCAGGAGCGTAAAAGAGGGGTTGGGGGGCACACAATGCAAATAGTCCGGGTAACCATTTGGTTACCTGTTCAGGAGTCTTATGGCTTGGGGGTAAAAACTGTTGAGAAGCCTTTTTGTCCTAGACTTGGCACTCCGCTACCGCTTGCCATGCGGTAGTAGAGAGAACAGTCTATGACTGGGGTGGCTGGGGTCTTTGACAATTTTTAGGGCCTTCCTCTGACACCGCCTGGTGTCGAGGTCCTGGATGGCAGGCAGCTTTGCCCCAGTGATGTACTGGGTCGTAAGCACTCCCCTCTGTAGTGCCTTGCGGTCGGAGGCCAAGCAATTGCCGTACCAGGCAGTGATGCAACCGGTCAGGATGCTCTCGATGTTGCAGCTGCAGAACCTTTTGAGGATCTCAGGACCCATGCCAAATCTTTTTAGTTTCCTGAGGGGGAATAGGCTTTGTCGTGCCCTCTTCACGACTGTCTTGGTATGTTAGGACCATTCTAGTTTGTTGTTGATGTGGACACCAAGGAAATTGAAGCTCTCAACCTGCTCCACTACAGCCCCGTCGATGAGAATGGGGACGTGCTCGGTGCTCCTTTTCCTGTAGTCCACAATCATCTCCTTAGTCTTGGTTACATTGAGGGATAGGTTGTTATTCTGGCACCACCCGGCCAGGTCTCTGACCTCCTCCCTACAGGCTGTCTCGTCGTTGTCGGTGATCAGACCTACCACTATTGTGTCGTCTGCAAACTTAATGATGGTGTTGGAGTCGTGCCTGGCCATGCAGTCGTGGGTGAACAGAGAGTACAGGAGGGGACTGAGCACGCACTCCTGGGGAGCTCCAGTGTTGAGGATCAGCGTGTCAGATGTGTTGCTACCTACCCTCACCACCTGGGGGTGGCCCGTCAGGAAGTCCAGGATCCAGTTGCAGAGGGAGGTGTTTAGTCCCAGGTTCCTTAGCTTAGTGATGAGCTTTGAGGGTACTATGGTGTTGAATGCTGAGCTGTAGTTAATGAATAGCATTCTCACATAGGTAATCCTTTTGTCCAGGTGGGAACGGGCAGTGTGGAGTGCAATAGAGATTGCATCATCTGTGGATTTGTTGGGGCGGTATGCAAATTGGAGTGGGTCTAGGGTTTCTGGGATAATGGTGTTGATGTGAACCATTACCAACCTTTCAAAGCACTTCATGGCTACGGGTGTGAGTGCTACGGGTCTGTAGTCATTTAGGCAGGTTGCCTTTGTGTTCTTGGGCACAGGGACTATGGTGGTCTGCTTGAAACATGTTGGTATTACAGACTTAATCAGGGACATGTTGAAAATGTCAGTTAGACACCTGCCAGTTGGTCAGCACATGCCCGGAGCACACGTCCTGGTAAGCCATCTGGCCCCGCAGCCTTGTGTATGTTGACCTGTTTAAAGGTCTTACTCACGTCGGCTACGGAGAGCGTGATCACACAGTCGTCCGGAACAGCTGATGCTCTCTTGCATGCCTCAGTGTTGCTTGCCTCGAAGCGAGCATAGAAGTGATTTAGCTCGTCTGGTAGGCTCGTGTCACTGGGCAGCCCGTGGCTGTGCTTCCCTTTGTAGTCTGTAATAGTTTGCAAGCCCTGCCACATCCGACAAGCGTCGGAGCCGGTGTAGTATGATTCAATCTTAGCCCTGTATTGACGCTTTGCCTGTTTGATGGTTCGTCGCAGGGCATAGCGGGATTTCTTGTAAGCTTCCGGGTTAGAGTCCCGCACCTTGAAAGCGGAAGCTCTACCCTTTAGCTCAGTGTGAATGTTGCCTGTAATCCATGTCTTCTGGTTGGGTTATGTACGTACAGTCACTGTGGAGACGACGTACTCAATGCACTTATTGATAAAGCCAGTGACTGATGTGGTGTACTCCTCAATGCTATCGGATGAATCCCGGGAACATGTTCCAGTCTGTGATAGCAAAACAGTCCTGTAGTTTAGCATCTGCTTCATTTGACCACTTTGTTATAGACCGAGTCACTGGTGCTTCCTGCTTTACTTTTTGCTTGTAAGCAGGAATCAGGAGGATAGAGTTGTGGTTGGATTTACCAAATGGAGGGCGAGGGAGAGCTTTGTACGCATCTCTGTGTGTGGAGTACAGGTGATCTAGAATTTGTTTCCCTCTGGTTGCACATTTAACATGTTGATGGAAATTTAGGAGCGCCGCCTCTGGGTGAGTGGTTTCCTGTTTGCTTATTTCCTTATACAGCTGACTGAGTGCGGTCTTAGTGCCAGCATCTGTTTGTGGTGGTAAATAAACAGCCACAAAAAGTATAGCTGAGAACTCTAGGCAAATAGCGTGGCCTGCAATTTATCATAAGATACTCTACTTCAGGCAAGCAAAATCTAGAGACTTCCTTAGATTTTGTGCACCAGCTGTTGTTTACAAATATGCACAGACCGCCCCCCCCCTCGTCTTACCGGAGTGTGCTGTTCTATCTTGCCGGTGGAGCGTGTATCCCGCTATCTGAATATCCACGTCGTCATTCAGCCACGATTCCGTGAAACATAGGATATTACAGTTTTTGATGTCCCGTTGGTAGGATATTCGTGATCGTACCTCGTCTAGTTTATTGTCCAATGATTGCACGTTGGCGAGTAATATTGACGGTAACGGCAGCTTTTCTACTCGCCTTCTGCGGGTCCGGACTTGGCATCCGGCTCTTCGTCCTCTGCGTCGCTTCTTTTTGCGAATAATTGGGATGTCTGCCCTGTGGGGTGTTTGGAGAATATCGTGTGAGTCCTGCTTGTTGTTGAAAAAATCTTTGTCTAATCCGAGGTGAGTGATCGCTGTCCTGATATCCAGAAGCTCTTTTCTGCCATAAGATAAGGTTGCAGAAACGAGCATAACTGAGCAGAATCATGTTCTGAAGCCTACTGTTAGGTTTGAGGCTCCTTCATCTCTCTTTCTCAAATGGCTTAGATTTAGCCTATTTACTGTAGCTAACAAACACAGCTTGCACTGGTCTTTGGATTTCAGAGTGAGTCATCAGTTGGGTCTTATTGACACAATCTCAACTGCTGCTGTCCAACATATTTGTGACAGACTGGGAATATTCATACTTGGATGAAAATCATTGGTTGCCAATTGCCATAAATATCGCTTCATGTGTAACCTATTTGGAGATGGTCATTGTCTGGGTCCTCTTTCTGCCGTGGAGACTGGAGCGATTCTGTCCCTTGTTCCCAGTGCACTAGCTCCGGATGGAGGGGAGGGTCTACCGTGTACCCCGTATCGTGAAAGCACTGACGTCAAATCAGCTGCTTGCCCTTGATCAGAAGAATGTTACCTTGTTTCAACAGCACCATCCCTCTAATGTAGAAATAACATGAAAAATGACAAAGTTAAAACATAACTGGATATCCACTATCAAACTCCTTTGATATGGCTGCCTCATATTGCTGTCATTCATTGGTTAGAGGTCCCCGTGGTAATGGAAAAACAGAACAATACAATGGCAATTTGATAGTGTCAGCCAGGTAAATAACGACTGCAGATAGACTGTTCATTTCGAAGGCACACTCCCTACCTCCACAGTAAACTCTTCCCCGGGGACCTCTTCCACAGTAACCTCTTCCACTGTAACCTCTTCCACAGTAACCACTTCCTCAGGGACCTCTTCCACAGTAACCTCTTCCACAGTAACCTCTTCCACAGTAACCTCTTCCACAGTAACCTCTTCCACAGTAACCTCTTCCACAGTAACCACTTCCCCAGGGACCTCTTCCACAGTAACCTCTTCCACAGTAACCTCTTCCACAGTAACCACTTCCCCAGGGACCTCTTCCACAGTAACCTCTTCCACAGTAACCTCTTCCTCAGTAACCTCTTCCACAGTAACCACTTCCCCAGGGACCTCAGAGCAACCTTTGTTCCAAGCTGGTGGCTAAACAGATCCCATTGTGTCTTGTTAAAATATCCGTCACAGCTTCATGCAGAGAGGAGGGAGAGAGAGAAAGAAAGAGAGGGAGACGAAGGCAGAGGAGGATCCCCCTCCCAATCATACAGTCAACATCAGGCTGTTGACAGGCAGGCCCGGGGCTGTGGTGCGGAAGGTGCTCTCTTTCTTTCTTTCTCTCTTTCTTTCTCTCTTTCTATCTTTCTGTCTTTCTTTCTCTCTCACACACACGGCTGTTGTGGGGAGCCACTAATTACCATCGCTGGGGTAATTAAAGATTATGCAGCTGGGGCAACAACACACCACTAATGATATACAGCTTTCTGATTTCTATCTGTTTAGGATAGTGAAATGGTTAATTAACACACACACACACACACACACACACACACACACACACACACACACACACACACACACACACACACACACACACACACACACACACACACACACACACACACACACACACACACACACACACACACACACACACACAGGGCTTGTTGTCAGCTGTCATCATTTCCTTGCACATTCGTGAACAAGGAAGTGGAAAATAAATGCCACTTAGTCAAAGAGGAAAGCAGCAAGGTCACCAGTCAGTCACCACTTAATAACACTTAGTCAAAGAGGAAAGCAGCACCAGTCAATCACCACTTAATAACACTTAGTCAAAGAGGAAATCAGCACCAGTCAATCACCACTTAATAACACTTAGTCAAAGAGGAAATCAGCACCAGTCAGTCACCACTTAATAACACTTAGTCAAAGAGGAAATCAGCACCAGTCAGTCACCACTTAATAACACTTAGTCAAAGAGGAAAGCAGCACCAGTCAGTCACCACTTAATAACACTTAGTCAAAGAGGAAATCAGCACCAGTCAGTCACCACTTAATAACACTTAGTCAAAGAGGAAATCAGCACCAGTCAGTCACCACTTAATAACACTTAGTCAAAGAGGAAAGCAGCACCAGTCGGTTGTTGAGATCAGTTGGAGGTTGAACCTCTCTAAATGGGACTGGCTACAGAACATACGTCATGGGCCTCTTAGCCGGACTACTGATATATATATATATAAACTAGTTACATCACAGACGTGGTCTCAATGGTCAATCCATTCCTACTGTAGGCCTACAAACTGTCCCCACTGTACCTGTCATGTTGTATATTGCTTCACCGTCCATCGGAGTTCCACTATCACATTCCCATACACTCGCTATCGATTACGCTATTATCACATGATACCCCTGGTCCACTGACAGTCTTTTTTATGATGTCAGTACCTTTTGCTGCCCAAGATGAATCCTAGCCTACGATACTAGGATGTGTTTAATTTACAACACACTATTAATAAGATAGCTTGCAGACCAACGGGAAAATATTACCCATAGCACCCATTGTTGGTGTCTATAAATATTAACCTCCATTTTAGCCTTGATCTCCCATTAATAACCCAGAGATTAACTGCTGTGCTAGGTTAATCCAGCCACGTTTATTACCGCATAGTATTAGCATATTTCTGAACAAAGAAACTAGCAGCATTATGTTTTCCAATGCATGTTTTAGGTATTTTCTTTGTTTTGTAAAGAACATTCAAGGTTGATTAAATCTATAGGGATAGGCCTGTAGCTATTTTGCTATACCTGTGGTAGCCTATAGCTGTTCTGTCATGATGAAAGTCCCTCTTGTGCTGAAAGGCAGACACATCACAGTTCACAGCTCTCTGATCGGTAAAAGCCCCCCCGGTGTGCTCTCTCTCTGCTCTCTGTGTGTACACATCATTGGACTAGCCATGAGTAAATATAGAGAGAGAGGATCCAGCTGTGCTCTGTCTCACCCCTGTGCCTCAACCCCCCATCTGCCCACAGCCCTCCACCTCAGCCCTGGTTGACTGGCTGGTCTCTCTCCCTGCCTGCCTGTGGACTTTGGCTGTGGTTGAGTGGCTGGAAGGTAATACCTGTTCACTCTTCTCTGTGGGGTGCTGCCCATGCTAGTAGCTTAGCACACAGGACCAGAACCAGCCTACAGACTGCATTCAGCCAAATAACAGCAGTTCCAGTCCACAGCACTCTCTGATTTTAAGGGAGTTGCTCACCAGTAACTTCCCATCAGTTCCTCTGGTGGAATTAGCTGCTAGCCACCATTCACTCAACCATTCTGACTGAGCGGATTGGGGTTTTGCCTCAAGTACATTTTAGAGGGAAAGAACAAAGAAAAACTCATACAAAGAGCTATTGTTCTTTTATGCCTATACTCCATGTTTTTCAACTGATGTAGAATATCTCCACAGTCTCTTAATGACACCGGAAGGTATTCCTCACAGAGGGAGATGCGTTCCGTGTGCATGTGACCATGTCGAGAGAGCAATCAGCACTCAGATGTGGAATGGTAATGACTGTAAAGCCATGCGGCATATCTCCTTTACATGCACGGTTGAAGGCGGGCAATGTGTAACCTACGGGCAAAGGAATATATTTTCTGGCAAAGGAATACATTGTTGATTCCCAGTACAGCAGGAGATCTATTGAGATTCAGGTCAGGCTTCAGACTCTGGCTCTTTGTGGTTGAGTTGGGAGGGTTATCCTCAAACGAGCTCAATCGACTTTCTTCTGATTCTGCTCTCTACTGACTGTGTTTAGGTAAAAGTGTTAGTGCCAGTCTGTCAATCAGCGTCCCTCCCAATGAGAAGAGAGCTGCTCGACTGAAGCATTCTGTCTGGCTTAATAGCATTCTTTGATAGTTGCTACTCTGCACTGCACTGCATTTCATTTTTTTTTTTATTAATAATTTTTGTGGCTGGTTTAGCAGTATAATCAAACTATTGGTCTGACTGGAACCATGTCCCTTTTTCTCTCTATGACTCCCTGAGGCTACAGAAGCTCTCCCTGCCTTAACAAAGGAATATCCGTCGAATGGTGTTCTTTTGTTCCTCTAAATTGACATCATCCCTTTTCAAAGGGGCAGCGTTTTTTATTCAGTTCATAGCAGCTTCTATTCACATGGATGCTTCTCTTCATCTGAGCTGCCCCTGAGGAGAAATACATTGTTGATTCTCAGTAGTCAAGGTCTTTTTCTCGGGAATGGACTTTTTTCTCAGGTGCATTTCCTAGTAAAACATCCTTGTGTGTCCTTGAGGGGTTTTCACAGTAGTACTGAGTGTTCTGTGCTGTGTTCTAGAAGCAGCAGTCATCAATGATACTTGTTGTCCTCTTTAGTAAGCCAGGTCATTAGGGGCTGAGAATATGGTTTCAAAAGCAATCTTCATATGCAGATGGGCTATAGTGTCTGTAATGGACAAATCCTTGCCCGTTGCCTTCATAAATCCTTCATCAGCCCGGAACAATATCTCTCAGGACCCTTGAGCACACTAAATATTCTGCATAATGTTTTTCCCATCCTGGTGGCTGGATCTGTGCTGAAAGGACTTCCCAAGGTTTCCCGGGCTTTGTTGTGTAAATATCAACGCTACTTCAAAAGTGTCCTGCCACCCTGCCTCCGTGCTATTACCATAAAGGTTACTGGGTTGGTTTGAATTTTTACACACACGCACATGTGCACATACACACATACACACCACCCCATTCCTCGACATCCTCAGTGGCTTGGGGACAGTATTCAATATCTATCTGGTGAGATAGTTGATTAGGCTTCCCAACGTAATTGTCAGCCATTAGATGAGTGATACCCCATCCTACTATGGTGTCCTGTAGAGAGGATTAACCATGTAATTTCCCTGTGGAGACAACCTGGTAATATCCAGTTGTCACGCCCTGGCCTTAGTATTCTTTGTTTTCTTTATTATTTTAGTTAGGTCAGGGTGTGACATGGGGAATGTTTGTGTTTTGTTGGTTTTGGGTGTTTTTATGGTAAAGGGGTTGTTGGGTATAGTATATGGGTTTGTGTGGAGTACATGTGTCTAGTGTTGTCTATGTATGTTTAGTTGTCTAGGAGAGTCTATGGTTACCTGAATGAGTTCCCAATTAGAGACAGCTGATTTCGGTTGTCTCTGATTGGGAGCCTTATTTAGGGTAGCCATAGGCTTTCATTGGTTGTGAGTAGTTGTCTATGTCAGAACGTTTGTAGCCTGTGTATGTGCACGACGTTTATTAGCTTCACGTTGTTTTGTTAGTTTGTATTAAGTGTTTCGTGTTTATTTTTCGTCATCTTTAAAATAAAAGAAGATGGCTTATTTTCCTAAAGCTGCGTTTTGGTCCATCAATCCGCCACACGATCGTGACAGAACTACTCACCATTACAGGACCAAGCGGCATGGAAAGCGGCAACAGGACCCATCTACACAGGATTCGTGGACATGGGAGGAGATACTGGATGGTAAGGGGCCGTGGGCACAACCGGGAGAATATCGCCTTCCTCGTGAAGAGCTGGAGGCAGCTAAAGCCGAGAGGAGGCGATATGAGGAGGCAGCACGGAGACAAGGCTGGAAGCCCGTGAGTACAACCCAAAAATTTCTTGGGGGGGGCCTTAAAGGGAGTGTGGCGAAGTCAGGTAGGAAACCTGCGCCTACTCCCTGTACTTACCGTGGAGAGCGAGAGTACGGGCAGACACCGTGTTACGCAGTAGAGCGCACGGTGTCTCCTGTACGCGTGCATAGCCCGGTTCGGTACATTTCAGCTCCACGTATCGGCCGGGCTAGACTGAGCGTTGAGCCATATGTCATGAAGCCGGCCCAACGCATCTGGTCACCAGTGCGTCTCCTCGGGCCGGCGTACATGGCACCAGCCTTACGCATGGTGTCCCCGGTTCGCCTACATAGGCCGGTGCGGGTTATTCCACCTCCCCGCACTGGTCAGGCGACGGGGAGCATACAACCAGGTAAGGTTGGGCAGGCTCGGCGTTCAAGGGAGCCAGTACGCCTGCACGGTCCGGTATTTCCGGCGCCACCTCCCGCCCCAACCCAGTACCACCAGTGCCTCCTCCACGCACTAGCTATATGGTGCGTGTCTCCAGCCCTTTACCACCAGTGTCTAAACCACGCACCAAGCCTCCTGTGTGTCCCCAGAGTCCTGTGCGTCCTGTTGCTGCTCCCCGCACTAGCCCTGAGATGCGTGTCCCCAGCCCGGTGCCACCAGTCCCGGCACCACGCACCAGGCCTACAGTGCGCCTCAGCCGGCAGGAGTCTGCCGTCTGCACAGCGATGACTGAACTGCCCGTCTGCCAAGCGCCATCTGAGCCATCCGTCTCCCCAGCGCCATCTGAGCCATCCGTCTCCCCAGCGCCATCTGAGCCATCCGTCTCCCCAGCGCCATCTGAGCCATCCGTCTCCCCAGCGCCATCTGAGCCATCCGTCTCCCCAGCGCCATCTGAGCCATCCGTCTCCCATGAGCCTGCAAAGCCGCCCGTCTGCCATGAGCCTGCAAAGCCGCCCGTCTGCCATGAGCCTGCAAAGCCGCCCGTCTGCCATGAGCCCACTGAGCCGTCCGCCAGACAGGAGCCGCTAGAGCCGCCAGCCAGACAGGAGCCGCTAGAGCCGTCCGTCAGACAGGATCTGCCAGAGCCGCCAACCAGACAGGATCTGCCAGAGCCGCCAACCAGACAGGATCTGCCAGAGCCGCCAACCAGACAGGATCTGCCAGAGCCGCCAACCAGACAGGATCTGCCAGAGCCGCCAACCAGACAGGATCTGCCAGAGCCGCCAACCAGACAGGATCTGCCAGAGCCGCCAACCAGACAGGATCTGCCAGAGCCGCCAACCAGACAGGATCTGCCAGATCAGTCAGCCAGACAGGATCTGCCAGATCAGTCAGCCAGACAGGATCTGCCAGATCAGTCAGCCAGCCATGAGCAGCCAGATCCGTCAGCCAGCCATGAGCAGCCAGATCCGTCAGCCAGCCATGAGCAGCCAGATCCGTCAGCCAGCCATGAGCAGCCAGATCCGTCAGCCAGCCATGAGCAGCCAGATCCGTCAGCCAGCCATGAGCAGCCAGATCCGTCAGCCAGCCATGAGCAGCCAGATCCGTCAGCTAGCCATGAGCAGCCAGATCCGTCAGCTAGCCATGAGCAGCCAGATCCGTCAGCTAGCCATGAGCAGCCAGATCCGTCAGCTAGCCATGAGCAGCCAGATCCGTCAGCTAGCCATGAGCAGCCAGATCCGTCAGCCAGCCATGAGCAGCCAGATCCGTCAGCCAGCCATGAGCAGCCAGATCCGTCAGCCAGCCATGAGCAGCCAGATCCGTCAGCCAGCCATGAGCAGCCAGATCCGTCAGCCAGCCATGAGCAGCCAGATCCGTCAGCCAGCCATGAGCAGCCAGATCCGTCAGCCAGCCATGGGCCATCCCTCAGTCCGGAGCTGCAGTCCCTCAGTCCGGAGCTGCCATTCCTCAGTCCGGAGCTGCCCCTTATCCTGGTGCTGCCCCTTACCCTGGTACTGCCCCTGACCCTGGTACTGCCCCTTACCCTGGTACTGCCCCTTACCCTGGTACTGCCCCTTACCCTGGTACTGCCCCTTACCCTGGTACTGCCCCTTAGTCCGGAGCTGCCCCTTAGTCCGGAACTACCCCTTAATGCAATGGGGTTAATGTGGAGGGGGGTCATTTGGAGGAAGCTAAGGAGGTGGTTAGGGACTGTGGTGAAGTGGGGACCACGACCAGAGCCGGAGCCGCCACCGTGGATGGAAGCCCACCCAGACCCTCCCCTAGACTGGTTAATGGTGCGCCCGGAGTTCGCACCTTAAGGGGGGGGTTATGTCACGCCCTGGCCTTAGTATTCTTTGTTTTCTTTATTATTTTAGTTAGGTCAGGGTGTGACATGGGGAATGTTTGTGTTTTGTTGGTTTTGGGTGTTTTTATGGTAAAGGGGTTGTTGGGTATAGTATATGGGTTTGTGTTGAGTACATGTGTCTAGTGTTGTCTATGTATGTTTAGTTGTCTAGGAGAGTCTATGGTTACCTGAATGAGTTCCCAATTAGAGACAGCTGATTTCGGTTGTCTCTGATTGGGAGCCTTATTTAGGGTAGCCATAGGCTTTCATTGGTTGTGAGTAGTTGTCTATGTCAGAACGTTTGTAGCCTGTGTATGTGCACGACGTTTATTAGCTTCACGATCGTTTGTTGTTTTGTTAGTTTGTATTAAGTGTTTCGTGTTTATTTTTTGTCATCTTTAAAATAAAAGAAGATGGCTTATTTTCCTAAAGCTGCGTTTTGGTCCATCAATCCGCCACACGATCGTGACACCAGTATTCCTAGTTGTAGTAATAATAGGACCGGTAGCCACCAGATGATATGTATTTGTGTTAAGCTATATACGGCTCTAATAGCCACTAGCCTATCATTTCCTTACAGCAATTGTATTACGTGACTGGTATCAGGAAGCAACTGATTAGTAGTCAAATTAAACGTGAGCCATGGCTGTTTCCTTTAGCTGGATCATATTCCCAGGCAGCATACTGCAGAGAGAGGCAGAGAGAGGCAGAGAGAGGCAGAGATGCAGAGAGGCAGAGATGCAGAGAGGCAGAGAGGCAGAGAGGCAGAGAGGCAGAGAGGCAGAGAGGCAGAGAGGCAGAGAGGGAGAGAGGGAGAGAGGGAGAGAGGGAGAGAATGGATAGATAGGGAAATTGGATTTCATGGGTTCCCATAAGGAGGCTTGCTGTACTGTACTGCTGCTGCTAGCGTGATTGTGTTAGCATGCTCCCTGGACATTTAATCAGGACCTCGGGCCGCGCTAGAGATACTGTGCTGCATACTGTGTTGTATGCAGTATGCAGGAAGCCAGAGGACCATAGTATGCATCTGACAGACTCAGAAGTTATGTCCATAATAGCACCCTATTCACTATATAGTGCACTACTTTTGACCAGACCCCTATAGGGAACAGGGTGCCATTTGGTACGAAGCCGGAGAGCTATGGTATGATCACTAAAAACTGGATCAATCAACGTTGTTTCCACGTCATTTCAACCCCAAAACATCTATGTGATGACGTTGAATCAATGTGGAAAACTGATTGGATTTGCAAAGTTGTCAACGTGAGGGCACTGTATTTTTCCCTCACATTTTTAAAATCTAAATCCAATGACATGGTGACATTTTCTGGTGATTTCATGCTGAATTCACATTAGATGACAACTCAACCAAATGTAAATGAAAACTAGACGATGAACTGATGTCTGTGCTCAGTGGGGTGTCATTCTACAAAGGATGACAAGTCTCTTTACTGGTTAATGCAGGCACTCCTATCACACTTACTAGGAATGGATTCATTCTAACAATAGTTACGCTATTGTTTTTGTCTGGTTTGTGTGCTGATGTGCTTTTTAGGGATGTCAATTGACATTGTCCTGATAGATGCCAGTTTTTTATTAAAGCAGTGCCCTTAACATTACGGTTGGATGTTCACAGGTCCATGCATCCCTGAACATTCAAATGGACAAACACACACACATGCATCCACACACACATGCACACAAACATCATCATGACTCAATGAATGCTCTTCAGCTGAGGAATGTGGGCCAGTTCCCATGCTGCCCCCCAGCCATCACAGCCATCACACTGCCCCCCCCCCCCTACTCTGCTGTGTGTTAGTGTGTACAAAACCATCTAGCACGATGTGTGTGTGACCATGTGTTAGACGTATTCATAGTCAGTATGTGTCCGTAATACAATACAAAATTGGGAAATAACATTGACATTTTAACAACACTGCATGAGTGAGTTGTGTTGTTGTTGTGAAAGCCACCACCAGCCACAGTAGAAAACGTATGTTAACCCGTCAGCTCATTTAAAGGACACAACCAAATGACCAATTATGTGATTATGTACTGTACATGTCAGTGTGTGAGCCTTTCCTGTATCGATTTGTCTCACTGTGTTCTTTGTGCATTGTATCTGTCTGTCCGCATTGCATTCATCTATCAATCGATCAATTGATTGTCTCTCTCTCATGGGCTGATCATCATAGACCATCATTGTGTCCCACATTGCCCTAGTGGTTGCCAGGTGCCCAGAACCTGTTATCCCTGTCCTTCTCTCCTGCAAAACAAACCAGACCAGTAGAGGACATTTGATGAGATGTACTGTGGTCCTGCATTTAAGTATCCCCCTCAGCTCAACCCAGTAAGCAAACATTTCCATGTAGCCACAGTGAGGTCACAGACAATGCACTGTTCTTCTGTAGGGGGAACACACTAGTCGCCATTGTACGGTCCTGAACGTAAGAGAATGCAGCAGAAGGGGTGCTCTGTTAATTTAATCAGTGTGACTGAAAACACAGTGCCTGTAAAATGGTTCCTCTTCCTCTCTGCATAATTGAAAAGATCCACAAATGGTAATGGTCCTAAGGAGACTCTTATATCCTGTGTGTGTGGTGGATGGATTTCCTGTTGTCTGCTTTTACAGTTGAAGTCGGAAGTTTACATACGCTTCGGTTGGAGTCATTAAAACTTGTTTTTCAACCATTCCACAAACTTCTTGTGAACAAACTATAGTTTTGGCAAGTCGGTTAGGACATCTACTTTGTGCATGACACAAGTCATTTTTACAACAATTGTTTATTGTGTCATGGCTATGTGTCATGGCTATGTCAAATTGTGTCATGGCTTTAGAAGCTTCTAATAGACTAATTGACATCATTTGAGTCAATTGGAGGTGTACTTGTGGATATATTTCAAGGCCTACCTTCAAACTCAGTGCCTCTTTGCTTGACATCATGGGAAAATCAAAAGAAATCAGCCAAGACCTCAGAAAAATAATTGTGGACCTCCACAAGTCTGGTTCATCCTTGGGAGCAATTTCCAAACGCCTGAAGGTACCACGTTCATCTGTACAAACAATAGTACGCAAGTATAAAAACCATGGGACCACGCAGCCGTCATACTGCTCAGGAAGGAGACACGCTCCTAGAGATGAACGTACTTTGGTGCGAAAAGTGCAAATGAATCCCAGAACGACAGCAAAGGAACGTGTGAAGATGCTGGAGGATACAGGTACAAAAGTACCTATATCCACAGTAAAATGAGTCCTATATCGACATAACCTGAAAGGCCGCTCAGCAAGGAAGAAGCCACTGCTCCAAAACTGCCATAAAAAAGCCAGACTATGGTTTGCAACTGCAAATGGGGACAAAGATTGTACTTTTTGGAGAAATGTCCTCTGGTCTGATGAAACAAAAACAGAACAGTTTGACCATAATGACCATCGTTATGTTTGGAGGAAAAAGGGGGAGGCTTGCAAGCCGAAGACCACCATCCCAACCATGAAGCACGGGGGTGGCAGCATCATGTTGTGGGGGTGCTGGTGCACTTCACAAAATAGATGGCGTCGTGAGGAAGTAAAATTATGTGGATATATTGAAGCAACAACTCAAGACATCAGTCAGGAAGTTAAAGCTTGGTCGCAAATGGGTCTTCCAAATGGACAATGACATACTTCCAAAGTTGTGGCAAAATGGCTTAAGGACAACAAAGTCAAGGTATTGGAGTGGCCATCACAAAGCCCTGACCTCAATCCTATAGAAAATTTGTGGGCAGAACTGGAAAAGCATGTGCGAGCAAGTAGGCCTACATACCTGACTCAGTTACACCAGCTCTGTCAGGAGGAATGGGCCAAAATTCATTTAACTTATTGTGGGAAGCTTATGGAAGGCTACCCGAAACGTTTGACCCAAGTTAAATTATTTAAAGGCAATGCTACCAAATACTAATTGAGTGTATGTAAACTTCTGACCCACTGGGAATGTGATGAAAGAAATAAAAGCTGAGATAGGTGAATGTAAACCTCCGACTTCAACTGTATAGCATCATGGGCTGCCAACATCATATATTAAGTTAACAAACAGATTACCAACCATTTCGAATCTCACCGTAACTACTCCGCTATGCAATCTGGTTTCAGAGCTGGTCATGGGTGCACCTCAGCCACACTCAAGGTCCTAAACGTTATCATAACCGCCATCGATAAGAGACATTACTGTGCAGCCGTATTCATCAACCTGGCTAAGGCTTTCAACTCTGTCAATCACAACATTCTTATTGGCAGACTCAACAGCCTTGGTTTCTCAAATGATTGCCTCGCTTGGTTCACCAACTACTTCTCCGATAGAATTCAGTATGTCAAATCGGAGGGCCTGTTGTCCGGACCTCTGGCAGTCTCTATGGGGGTGCCACAAGGTTCAATTCTCGGGCCGACTCTCTTCTCTGTATACATCAATGATGTCGCTCTCGCTGCTGGTAATTCTTTGATCCACCTCTAAGCAGACGACACCATTCTGTATACCTCTGGCCTTCGTTGGACACTGTGTTAACTAACCTCCAGATGAGCTTCAATGCCATACAACTTTCCTTACGTGGCCTCCAACTGCTCTTAAATACAAGTAAAACTAAATGCATGCTCTTCAACCGATCGCTGCCCGCACCTGCCCACCTTTCCAGCATCACTACTCTGGACGGTTCTGACTTAGAATATGTGGACAACTACAAATACCTAGGTGTCTGGTTAGACTGTAAACTCTCCTTCCAGACTCACATTAAACATCTCCAATCCAAAATTAAATCTAGAATCGGCTTCCTATTTCGCAACAAAGCATCCTTCACTCATGCTACCAAACCTACCCTCGTAAATCCGACCATCCTACCAATCCTCGACTTCGGCGATGTCATTTACAAAATAGCCTCCAACACTCTACTCAACAAATTGGATGCAGTCTATCACAGTGCCATGCGTTGGCTGGCCCTCGCTTCATACTCGTCGTCAAACCCACTGGCTCCAGGTCATCTACAATTATATGCTAGGTAAAGCCCCACCTTATCTCAGCTCACTGGTCACCATAGCAGCACCCACCCATAGCACGCACTCCAGCAGGTATATCTCACTGGTCACCCCCAAAGCCAATTCATAATTTGGCCGTCTCTCCTTCCAGTTCTCTGCTGCCAATGACTGGAACGAACTGCAAAAATCTCTGAAGCTGGAGACTCTTACCTCCCTCACTAGCTTTAAGCACCAGCTGTCAGAGCAGCTCACAGATCACCGCACCTGTACATAGCTCATCTGTAAATAACCCATCCAATCTACCTCATCCGCATACTGTATTTATTTATTTATTTATCGAGCTCCTTTGCACCCCAGTATCTCAACTTGCACATTCATCTTCTGCACATCCTACCATTCCAGTGTTTAATTGCTATATTGTAATTACTTTGCCACCATGGCCTATTTATTGCCTTACCTCTCTTATCCTACCTCACTTGCACATGCTGTATATAGATTTTTCAACTGTATTATTGATTGTATGTTTGTTTATTCCATGTGTAACTCTGTGTTGTTGTATGTGTCGAACTGCTTTGCTTTATCTTGGCCAGGTCGCAGTTCCAAATGAGAACTTGTTCTCAACTAGCCTACCTGGTTAAATAAAGGTGAAGAAAAAAAAGTAAAATAAATATATGCAGGGAGTTCCAAAAGTATTGGGACAGTGACAATTGTGTGGTTGTATCAGCTCTGTACTCCAGCACTTTGGATTTGGAATTATACAATGACCAAGAGGTTAGAGTACAGACTGTCAGCTTTAATTTGAGGGTATTTTCATCCATATGGGGTAAACCGTTTAGAAATCACAGCACTTCTTGTACATAGCCCCCCCCCCCCCCCCCCCCCCCCCCATTTTAGTGAGCAAAAGTATTGGTACAAATTCACTTTGTGTATTCAAGTAGTAAAAGGTTAAGTAGTTGGTCCCGTATTCATAGCATGCAATGACTACATCAAGCTTGTGACTCTACAAACGGCATTTGCATTTTGTTTTGTTTTTGTTTCAGATTATGTTGTGCCCAATAGCAATGTATGGTAAATAATGTATTATGTCATTTTGGAGTCACTTTTATTGTAAAAAATAATAGAATATGTTTCTAAACACTTTTACTTCTACATTAATGTGGATGCTACTATTATTACGGATAATCCTGAATGAATCGTGAATAATGATGAGTGAGAAAGTTACAGACACTCAAATATTATACCCCCGAGACATGCTAACCTCTCACCATTACAATAACAGGGGAGGTTAGCATTATTGGGGGGGAGGGGTATAATGTTTATGCCTCTAACTGTATCACTTCAAATCCAAAGTGCTGGAGTACAGAGCCAAAACACCAACAAATGTGTCACTGTCCCAAATACCTTTGGAGCTCACTGTATGTCTCCTAACGTCATACAGTACATCTGCCCTGAGAAAGAGCCACACATAATTCAGCATTATTTTCTCTCTGTGCCAGTCCCTCTGTCATCCCCTGAGTCATCATGAGCCACAGTAAAGGTAGAATCCTAAAGAAAGTGACACAAGTTCTCTGAGGTAATTTTCTGTCTTTCTCTCGCTCTCTCGCTCTTTCTCTCTCTCTCTCTAAAAAGCTGTCCGTGACTAAGTCCCCGTGCATTATTGAGTCCGGTGGTGGAGCCCTCATAAATTATCTATCGCTGGCCGGGTCGGACGGAGTGGGGCAGTGGACGCACATCACACCTGCACCCCTCTGTCCCCTAGCGGGTCAGACTCAGCCCAGAGACCACATTCAGCCACCAGCCATACAGGAAGTCGGCCAGCCAGCCAAACAGGCAGTCAGCCAGCTAACCAGCCATACAGGCAGTCAGCCAACAAGCCAGGTAACCAGCCATACAGGCAGTCAGCCAGCCATAAAGGCAATCAGCCAGCTAACCAGCCATACAGACAGTCAGCCAGCTAGCCATCTAATCAAGCCATACAGGAAGTCAGCCGTCCAGCTTGCCTGCCATACAGACAGCCAGCTAGCCAACTATACAGGGAGTCAGCCAGCTAGCCACCCGATCAAGCCATAAAGGCAGTCAGACAGCAAGCTAGCCAGCCCAGAGAAAATATTTCTCGCCCCAAAGCTGAACGTCACACACAGGCATTTCGTCCTGCCAACATCTCCACTTTAGCGTCACTCCCTGGCATGTAGTGATGTTTCAAATTGAATGGGCAGATCAACAGATGCATGTCATACACAGGCCAGGCCTGGAGCTGTAGCTGTATGTGCCCCCCCCCTGTGGAGAGAGTAAGAGGCCAGGCCTGGAGCTGTAGCTGTATGTGCCCCCCCCCCCCCCCCCCCCCTGTGGAGAGAGTAAGAGGCCAGGCCTGGAGCTGTAGCTGTATGTGCCCCCCCCTGGGGAGAGAGTAAGAGGCCAGGTCTGGAGCTGTAGCTGTATGTAGCCCCCCCTGTGGAGAGAGTAAGAGGCCAGGCCTGGAGCTGTAGCTGTAAGTGGCCCCCCCTGTGGAGAGAGTAAGAGGCCAGGCCTGGAGCTGTAGCTGTATGTGCCCCCCCCCCCCCTGTGGAGAGAGTAAGAGGCCAGGTCTGGAGCTGTAGCTGTATGTGCCCCCCCCTGGGGAGAGAGTAAGAGGCCAGGTCTGGAGCTGTAGCTGTATGTAGTTCCCCCTGTGGAGAGAGTAAGAGGCCAGGCCTGGAGCTGTAGCTGTAAGTGGCCCCCCCTGTGGAGAGAGTAAGAGGCCAGGCCTGGAGCTGTAGCTGTATGTGACCCCCCCTGGGGAGAGAGTAGGAGGCCAGGTCTGGAGCTGTAGCTGTATGTGGCCCCCCCTGTGGAGAGAGTAAGAGGCCAGGTCTGGAGCTGTAGCTGTATGTGGCCCCCCCTGGGGAGAGAGTAAGAGGCCAGGTCTGGAGCTGTAGCTGTATTGAGCCCCCACTGGGGAGAGAGTAAGAGGCCAGGCCTGGAGCTGTAGCTGTATGTGGCCCCCACTGTGGAGAGAGTAAGAGGCCAGGCCTGGAGCTGTAGCTGTATGTGCCCCCCCCTGGGGAGAGAGTAAGAGGCCAGGTCTGGAGCTGGAGCTGTATTGAGCCCCCACTGGGGAGAGAGCGAGTGGCCTGGAGCTGGAGCTGTATTGAATACTGATAAAGGACAGGAGACTGGATGCTGAAGCCAAGGCTTCTAATTTCTGCTCTACTGGTGGATTACTGAGGCCAAACATAAACAAGGAAGCAGCCTAATTGGTGTTTTCTAAGGTCAGATGGTATTGACACATGGCTGTAGAATATAGTAAAAATAAAGAAAAGCCCTTGAATGCGTAGGTGTTCTAAAACTTTTGATTGGTACTGTATACAGTCAAAAGTTTGGACACACTTACTCATTCCAGGGTTTGTCTTTATTTTAACTATTTTCTACATTGTACAATAATAGTGAAGACATCACAACTATGAAATAACACATATGGAAACATGTAGTAACCAAAAAAGTGTTATTGCACTCCACACTGCACTTTCCCACCTGGACAAAAGGAGCACTTATGTGAGAATATTCATTGACTACAGCTCAGCGTTCAACACCATAGTACCCTCTAAGCTCATCACTAAGCTAAGGATCCTGGGACTGAACACCTCCCTCTGCAACTGGATCCTGGACTTCCTGACGGGCCACCCCCAGGTGGTGAGGGTAGGTAGCAACACATCTGACACGCTGATCCTCAACACTGGAGCTCCCCAGGGGTGCGTGCTCAGTCCTCTCCTGTACTCCCTGTTCACCCACGACTGCATGGCCAGGCACGACTCCAACACCATCATTAAGTTTGCAGACGACACAATAGTGGTAGGCCTGATCACCGACAACGACGAGACAGTCTATAGGGAGGAGGTCAGAGACCTGGCCGGGTGGTGCCAGAATAACAACCTATCCCTCAACGTAACCAAGACTAAGGAGATGATTGTGGACTACAGGAAAAGGAGCACCGAGCACGTCTCCATTCTCATCGACGGGGCTGTAGTGGAGCAGGTTGAGAGCTTCAATTTCCTTGGTGTCCACATCAACAACAAACTAGAATGGTCCAAACACACCAAGACAGTCGTGAAGAGGATACGACAAAGCCTATTCCCCCTCAGGAAACTAAAAAGATTTGGCATGGGTCCTGAGATCCTCAAAAGGTTCTACAGCTGCAACATCGAGAGCGTCCTGACTGGTTGCATCACTGCCTGGTATGGCAATTGCTCGGCCTCTGACCGCAAGGCACTACAGAGGGTAGTGCTTACGGCCCAGTACATCACTGGGGCTAACCTGCCTGCCATCCAGGACCACTCCACCAGGCGGTGTCAGAGGAAGGCCCCAGACACTGTCTGTGATTTATTTAGAATTCAAGGCACACTTAACCAGCATGGCTACCACAGCATTCTGCAGTGATACGCCATCCCATCTGGTTTGCATTATCATTTATTTTTCAAGAGGACAATGACCCAAAACACACCTCCAGGCTATGTAAGGGCTATTTGACAAAGGAGAGTGATGGAGTGCTGCATCAGATGACCTGGCCTCCACAATCACCCAACCTTTTTTTATTTATTATTATTATTTTTATTATTATTTCACCTTTATTTAACCAGGTAAGCCAGTTGAGAACAAGTTCTCATTTATAACTGCAACCTGGCCAAGATAAAGCAAAGCAGTGCAACACAAACAACAACACAGAGTTACACATGGAATAAACAAACGTACAGTCAATAACACAATAGAAAAGTCTATATACAGTGTGTGCAAATGAAGTAAGATTAGGGAGGTACGGCAATAAATAGGCTGTAGTGGAGAAATAATTACAATTTAGCAAATTAACACTGGAGTGATATATGTGCAGAACATGAATGTGCAAGCAGAGATACTGGGGTGCAATTGAGATGGTTTGGGATGAATTGGACAGCAGAGTGAAGAAGAAACAGTCAACAAGTGCTCAGCATATGTGGGAACTCCTTCAAGAATGTTGGAAAAGCATTCTTCATTAAGCTAGTTGAGACAAGGCTAAGAGTGTGCAAAGTTGTCATCGAGGCAAAGAGTAGCCACTTTGAAGAATCTGAAATATTAAATATATTTTGATTTGTTAAACACTTTTTTGGTTGCTACGTGATTCCATATGGGTTATTTCATAGTTTTGATGTCTTCACTATTATTCTACATTGTAGAACTGTATATATATATTTTTTTTTTAATGCATTTTATTACATTCATTTGTTTAGATTAACACTTTCAGTTTATAATTGTATCCAGTTAACCCAATGAGTCGCTCCAGCGTGACTTAGGACTTCTAACCTCTTTTAAACATTGTGTGTTTGTGCGACAGACTTCCGTCTATTTCTTCTGCATCCGTTGGTACCAACCATTAGTCTGTGGGATTATTGGGGACTGAGCTAGAGCTGTCTTTGTGAGCAGATCCCGAAGGGAAGGGTTTCTTCTACATAGAAGATCATAGGAAATCTCAGGACATGGTGTCTATAATACTGTAATAAGTTCACATAGTTGCTGTCACAAACTCCAAACTCTCCACAGTTATCACTGACTAGTTGGATATTCATTTCCTACTGAGAAAGACATTTCTGAACTTACAGCATTCATAGGTCTTTGCTTTAACTGACCTTGTTTTTGTTTTTTACATTTGTCAATAAAACTCATGAATGCAACTGTTTATGTCAAATTGTTTTGTATTTTACTTGTAGCCCTGGTTGTCCTGAAAAGAAAATGGTCAAACACATAATTGTGAGGCAAAAATATTAGGGTGGGACAGATAAATTAAAAGCAGATTTTTGCTGGGGATTTTAGGAGTGATATATTTAAATGGGCAGATCAGCGCTATTCAGGATACATTGCGAATGAATGGGAAGCTCTTTTTAATTAGGTCTTTGTTACATCATTGTCAGGATGTGTGATTAAGGAGAATGGCATAACATAATTAAAGATTTAAGATGTGTTAAGAGATTGTCAGGACCATGACACAGCGAACCTGCCTCATTGTGTGTGTGCAGGCATATGTATGTGTGTTTCCTCTACTTCTGAAGCCAAAAAGTAAAAGATAATAATTTCTAGGTAATTTTGTTATATAATGTTTAATAAATAAGGTTACTAAGCTACCAAGCTGCTAGAACAGAACTGATCTGGCTACAACTTCAATTAGCACTGAAGTGTGAAGTGAAAGGTGTGAAGATTCTTGAGCCTAACAATGGCAGGAGAGTTTCACAGCCCCTCACCACCCAAATGCAGAGGCCTTTGAAGCCCTCATGGCTTATCCCTGTGGAGAGGTCATTACAATACAGTTCCCCATGGATATTAAAAATAACACTGCACGGAATAAGTATTAATTAAAAGCTCCTCAAGGACAATCCAGAGACAGACACTATTTGCTGACTGCTACAAAGAGGGGAACGTAAGCAACTTAATTTTCCACACAGACCATCCCCTGGCATGGCACAGTACTATAAGAGCACACTACCCCTATTTCAAGAGAGAGGGTATTGGCCCAGAGTGGAAACTCACAATACTAGAGGAAATTGAAACAACCTCTGTCAATGTGTTCAAGTCTGGGACAGTGATGATGCTGGGCATCCTCATGCAATTCCAGCAGGACTTTTAAGGGAGCACAGCAGGAAAAGCAGGAAAAACTCTTTCTCTGTAACAACTCCCCCATCCTGAGTGAGTCTGATCACACCTCTTCAAACTGTCCTGCAGACGAGGATTGTCACCCCCCCCCCCCCCCCCCCCCCCCAATACTGAACACACCCAGGTCCCACAACTACACTGCTCCTCCATCATTGAGAAGGATACATTCACAGAGCTGGAGAGAGAGATGGTGGAGCTCAGAGAGCTAGTCCACACAATTCAGACAGAACAAACCCACAAAACAGACCAGCACAACAACACCCCCCCAACAAGATCCGGGGGGCAGAATGTGGAGATGGACGGCTGTCTGAGAGAGCTGGCTGCTCTACGGACTGAGGTGAGAGAACTTAAAGAGGCACACATGGCACTGAAGGAGGAGGTGACAACGCTGAGGTGTGACAGAGAGCAGGACACTCCCCCAGAGAAGCCAGCAGAACAGCCCACTTCAGACCCGGACCACAACCTCAACACCACAATTCACTTCCGGCGCCGACCGATATGGCCGCCTCGCTTCGCGTTCCTTGGAAAATATGCAGTATTTAGTTTTTTTATGTGTTATTTCTTACATTGGTACCCCAGGTGATCTTAGGTTTCATTACATACAGTCGGGAGGAACTACTGAATATACGATTAACGTCAACTAACCATCGTTCCTACCAGGAATATGACTTTCCCGAAACGGATCCAGTGTTTTGCCTTCCACCCAATACAATGGATCTGATCCCAGCCGGCGACCCTACGCGACGCCGTAAAAGGGGCAAACATAGCGGTCTCCTGGTCAGGCTTCGGAGACGGGCACATCGCGCTCCACTCCCTAGCATACTACTCGCCAATGTCCAGTCTCTTGACAATAAGTTTGATGAAATCCGAGCACGGGTAACATTCCAGAGAGACATCAGGGATTGCAACGTGCTCTGCTTCACGGAAACATGGCTAACTCAAGAGACGCTAACGGAGTCGGTGCAGCCAGCTGGTTTCTTCACGCATCGCGCCGACAGAAACAAACATCTTTCTGGTAAGAAGAGGGGCGGGGGGGTATGCCTTATGATTAACGAGACGTGGTGTGATCATCATAACAACACACAGGAACTCAAGTCATTCTGTTCACCTGATCTAGAACTCCTCACAATCAAATGTCGACCGCATTATCTACCAAGGGAATTCTCTTCGATCATAATCACAGCCGTATATATTCCCCCCCAAGCAGACACATCGATGGCCCTGAACGAACTCTATCTGACTCTTTGTAAACTGGAAACCACACACCCTGAGGCTGCATTCATCGTAGCTGGGGATTTTAACAAGGCTAATCTAAAAACAAAACTCCCTAAATTCTATCAGCATATCGATTGTGCTACCAGGGCTGGTAAAACCCTGGATCATTGTTATACTAACTTCCGCGACGCATATAAGGCCCTCCCCCGCCCTCCTTTCGGAAAAGCTGACCACGACTCCATTTTGTTGATTCCAGCCTACAAACAGAAACTAAAACAACAAGCTCCCGCGCTCAGGTCTGTTCAACGCTGGTCCGACCAATCTGATTCCACGCTTCAAGACTGCTTCGATCACGCGGATTGGAATATGTTCCGCATTGCGTCCAACAACAACATTGAAGAATATGCTGATTCGGTGAGCGAGTTCATTAGGAAGTGCATTGACGATGTCGTACCCACAGCAACGATTAAAACATTCCCAAACCAGAAACCGTGGATTGACGGCAGCATTCGCGTGAAACTGAAAGCGCGAACCACTGCTTTTAACCAGGGTAAGGTGACCGGAAACATGACCGAATACACACAGTGTAGCTATTCTCTCCGCAAGGCTATCAAACAGGCTAAGTCCCAGTACAGAGACAAAATAGAGTCGCAGTTCAACAGCTCAGACACAAGAGGTATGTGGCAGGGTCTACAGTCTATCACGGATTACAAAAAGAAAACCAGCCCCGTCGCGGACCAGGATGTCTTGCTCCCAGACAGGCTAAATAACTTTTTCGCCCGCTTTGAGGACAATACAGTGCCACTGACACGGCCCGCTACCAAAACCTGCGGGCTCTCCTTCACTGCAGCCGAGGTGAGTAAAACATTTAAACGTGTTAACCCTCGCAAGGCTGCAGGCCCAGACGGCATTCCCAGCCGCGTCCTCAGAGCATGCGCAGACCAGCTGGCTGGTGTGTTTACGGACATATTCAATCAATCCTTATCCCAGTCTGCTGTTCCCACATGCTTCAAGAGGGCCACCATTGTTCCTGTTCCCAAGAAAGCTAAGGTAACTGAGCTAAACGACTACCGCCCTGTAGCACTCACTTCCGTCATCATGAAGTGCTTTGAGAGACTAGTCAAGGACCATATCACCTCCACCCTACCGGACACCCTAGACCCACTCCAATTTGCTTACCGACCCAATAGGTCCACAGACGACGCAATCGCAACCACACTGCACACTGCCCTAACCCATCTGGACAAGAGGAATACCTATGTGAGAATGCTGTTCATCGACTACAGCTCAGCATTTAACACCATAGTACCCTCCAAACTCGTCATCAAGCTCGAGACCCTGGGTCTCGACCCCGCCCTGTGCAACTGGGTCCTGGACTTCCTGACGGGCCGCCCCCAGGTGGTGAGGGTAGGTAACAACATCTCCACCCCGCTGATCCTCAACACTGGGGCCCCACAAGGGTGCGTTCTGAGCCCTCTCCTGTACTCCCTGTTCACCCACGACTGCGTGGCCATGCACGCCTCCAACTCAATCATCAAGTTTGCGGATGACACTACAGTGGTAGGCTTGATTACCAACAACGACGAGACGGCCTACAGGGAGGAGGTGAGGGCCCTCGGAGTGTGGTGTCAGGAAAATAACCTCACACTCAACGTCAACAAAACAAAGGAGATGATTGTGGACTTCAGGAAACAGCAGAGGGAGCACCCCCCTATCCACATCGACGGGTCAGTAGTGGAGAAGGTGGAAAGTTTTAAGTTCCTCGGTGTACACATCACGGACAAACTGAATTGGTCCACCCACACAGACAGCGTTGTGAAGAAGGCGCAGCAGCGCCTCTTCAACCTCAGGAGGCTGAAGAAATTCGGCTTGTCACCAAAAGCACTCACAAACTTCTACAGATGCACAATCGAGAGCATCCTGTCGGGCTGTATCACCGCCTGGTACGGAAACTGCTCCGCCCACAACCGTAAGGCTCTCCAGAGGGTAGTGAGGTCTGCAGAACGCATCACCGGGGGCAAACTACCTGCCCTCCAGGACACCTACACCACCCGATGTCACAGGAAGGCCATAAAGATCATCAAGGACAACAACCACCCAAGCCACTGCCTGTTCACCCCGCTATCATCCAGAAGGCGAGGTCAGTACAGGTGCATCAAAGCAGGGACCGAGAGACTGAAAAACAGCTTCTATCTCAAGGCCATCAGACTGTTAAACAGCCACCACTAACATTTAGCGGCCGCTGCCAACATACTGACTCAACTCCAGCCACTTTAAAAATGGGAATTGATGGAAATTATGTAAAAATGTACCACTAGCCACTTTAAACAATGCCACTTAATATAATGTTTACATACCCTACATTACCCATCTCATATGTATATGTATATACTGTACTCTATATCATCTACTGCATCTTGCCATCTTTATGTAATACATGTACCACTAGCCACTTTAAACTATGCCACTTTATGTTTACATACCCTACAGTACTCATCTCATATGTATATACCGTACTCTATACCATCTACTGCATCTTGCCTATGCCGTTCTGTACCATCACTCATTCATATATCTTTATGTACATATTCTTTATCCCTTTACACTTGCGTGTATAAGGTAGTAGTTGTGGAATTGTTAGGTTAGATTACTTGTTGTTATTACTGCATTGTCGGAACTAGAAGCACAAGCATTTCGCTACACTCGCATTAACATCTGCTAACCATGTGTATGTGACTAATAAAATTTGATTTGATTTGATTTGACAATGGGACAGACAACACAGGACCCACCAACCCTGCAGACCCCACCCCCTCTTAACAGCCCCCCTGTCAGCTCCTCTGATAGCACTCTTGACAACCCCCACACATCCACTGAGGACACACAAAAGCCAGAGATTGTGCTCCTCATTGAGTCAAATGGCAAATACATTCCCAAACAAAAAGTGGCTAATCTCTGGTGCCAAAACACTAGGCATGCCCTGGAGCTGTTGTCAGAAGACAGACTAGGGTCCCTCAGCCACATCATAATTCACACAGGCACAAATGACCTGAGGGCCCAGCAGGAAAGGGTGGCCACAGCACGCGAATGATTGAAAAAGCTTCTTCCACTTTCCCCAACGCACAAGTGATTATCTCCACCCTGCTACCACGAAAAGACTTTCCCCCTGCCACCATACAGCGGGGTGAATGCAAGGATTTCGCGAGACAGTGCCTCAATACCTGGCCCACCACTCAACCCTGAACAGCCTTTACGAACAGGTTCACCTCTACAAGGCAGCAATCCCAGGTTTTGCCAGGACCCTGAAGGACGTCACCCTAAACTGTAGCCCCAGCACCTCACACAGGAGCAACAGAGCAACGGACACACCGCCCAGACCAGCGAGACACCCTCCCAGACCTGCAAGACCCCCTCCTGAAGGACCTGCACCAAGAGAACCCACGCGAAGAGAACCTACACCCAGACCACAGCATCATTAACCACACCCCAACCAGATAAGACCACCCCAAGCAAACCCTGGCCCAACCCTATATAGCCCCCCCCCCCCCCATATCAGACATGTGCCCCTTCTGCCCACCCCATTCCCCACGCCCCTGCGGCAAGAACCTCAACATGACAGCAGGACATATGCCCAGGCCATGAGCAGAGCAACAAGCCCAACCCCCACTTTTTTACCTGCCCAAGCCCCATCCTGCGACCTAAGAGGTATGTATCAGATGCTCAACATTCCTCGTACTTAACTACCTATATCCCCCCGATAGAATTCCCAAACTTTAACGATGATGACTTCTCCATCCTAGAGGGGGAGATCAACAATTTCCAGGCCCAGGGACATGTACTAGTCTGTGGCAACCTAAATGCCAGAACTGGACAAGATCCTGACACTGACACACAAGGGGACAAACACTTCCCTGGAGGTGACAGCATTCCCTCCCACATATGCCCCCCTAGACACAGCTACGACAACATAACCAACAAAAAGGGGTCACAACTCGTGCAGCTCTGTCTGACGCGGGGACTCCTTGAGGGGACTCCTTTGGTAGGTACACCTGTAGCTCATTTCTTGGCATTAGTACTGCAGACTACTTTATCACTGACCTCAACCCAGAGTCTCTTAGATCATTCACAGTCGGTCCATTGACACCCCTATTAGATCACAGCAAAATCACACTCTACTTGAACAGAGTGATGCTCAATCACGAGGCGTCAAAGCCACAGGAACTGAATAATTTTTTAAATTATATAGATGGAAGGAAAGTAGTGTGGAAATCTACCAAATAACAATTAGGCAACAACAAATTCAATCCCTTCTAGACAATTACCTGGACAATATGTTTCATTGTCATAGTGGTGTAAACTTAGCAGTAGAAAACCTAAATAGTATATTTGACCTCTCAGCTTCCCTATCAAATCTAAAAATGTCAAGCAGACAACCTAAGAAAATGAACAACAATGACAAATGGTTTGATGAAGAATGAAAAAACCTAAGAAAGAAATTGAGAAACGTTTCAACCAAAAACATAGAGACCCAGAAAACCTGAGCCTACGCCTTCACTATGGTGAATCACTAAAACAATACAGAAATACACTACGGGAAAATAGTAACAGCATTTCAGAAATCAGCTCAATGTATTTGAAGAATCCATAGAATCTAACCACTTCTGGGAAAATTGGAAAACAAATAACAACACAAAGAGTTATCTATCCAAAACGGAGATGTATGGATAAACCACTTGTCCAATCTTTTTGGCTCTATAACAATGAACAAACAACGAAAACATAGACATGATCAAATACAAATCTTAGAATCAACTATTAAAGACTACCAGAACCCACTGGTTTCTCCAATTACCTTGAATGAACTACAGGACAAAATACAAACCCTCCAACACAAAAAGGCCTGTGGGGTTGATGGTATCCTAAATGAAATGATAAAATATTCAGACCACAAATTCCAATTGGTATCATTCTCAGCTCTTGCATATTCTCCAATATTTGGAACCAAGGACTGATCACCCCAATCCACAAAAGTGGATGCAAATTTGACCCCAATAACTACAGTGGGATATGCGTCAACAGCAACCTTAGAAAAATCCTCTGCATTATCATTAACAGCAGACTCGTACATTTCCTCAGCAAAAATAATGTACTGAGCAAATGTCAAATTGTGTTTTTACCAAATTACCGTACAACAGACCACGTATTCACCCTGGACACCCTAATTGACAAACAAACAAACCAAAACAAAGGCAAAGTCTTCTAATGCTTTGTTGATTTCAAAAAAGCTTTTGCTCAATTTGGCATGAGGGTCTGCTATACAAATTGATGGAAGGTGGTGTTGGGGGAAAAACATACGACATTATAAAATCCATATACACAAACAACAAGTGTGCTGTTGAAATTGGCAAAAAAACACAAATATTTCTTTCCACAGGGGGTGAAACAGGGATGCAGCTTAAGCCCCACCCTCTTCAACATATATATCAACGAATTGGCTAGAGTACTAGAACAGTATGCAGCACCCGGCCTCACCCTACTAGAATCTGAAGTCAAATGTCTACTGTTTGCTGATGATCTGGTGCTTCTGTCACCAACCAAGGAGGGCTTACAGCAGCACCTAGATCTTCTGCACAGATTCTATTGGACCTGGGCCCTGACAGTAAATCTCAGTAAGACAAAATAATGGTGTTCCAAAAAAGGTCCAATTGCCAGTACCATGAATACAAATTCCATCTAGACACCGTTGCCCTAGAGCACACAAAAAGCTATACGTACCTCGGCCTAAACATCAGCGCCACAGGTAACTTCCACAAAGCTGTGAACGATCTGGGAGACAAGGCAAGGCCTTCTGTGCCATCAAAAGGAACATAAAATTCAACATACTTATTAGGATCTGACTAAAAATACTTGAATCAGTTATAGAACCCATTGCCCTTCATGGTTGTGAGGTCTGGGGTCCACACACCAAACAAGAATTCACAAAATGGGACAAACACCAAGTTGAGACTCTGCATGCAGAATTCTGCTAAAATATCCTCTGTGTACAACGTAAAACACAAAATAATGAAAGCGGAGCAGAATTAGGTAGAAAAGAGCTGTTAAATTCTACAACAACCTAAAAGGAAGTGACTTCCAAACCTTCCATAACAAAGCCATCACCTACAGAGAAATTAACCTGAAGAAGAGTCCCCTAAGCAAACTGGTCCAGGGTCTTTGTTCACAAACACAATCAAACCCAACAGAGCCCCCGTACAGCAACACAATTAAACCCAACAAAATCACGAGAAAACTAAAAGATAATTACTTGACACATTGGAAAGAATTGATAAAAAAATTGAGAAAACTATAATGCTATTGTCACGTTCCTGACCTGTTTTCTCTTGTTTTGTATGTGTTTATTGGTCAGGGCGTGAGCTGGGTGGGCATTTCTATGTGTTGTGTTTCTATGTTGGGTTAAAGGGTTAATTGACCTTGTATGGCTCTCAATCAGAGACAGGTGTTTTCGTTTTCCTCTGATTGAGAGACATACATAGGGAGGTTGTTTCTCACTGTTTGTTTGTGGGTGATTGTCTCCTGTGTCGTCCGTGTCTGTACCATACGGGACTGTTTGGCTGTTCTTTCGTTTGATGTAGTCTGTTCCTGTCCGTGAGTTCTACGTGTAGTTATGTAAGTTCATGTTCAGGTTTCGTCTACGTCGTTTTCTTATTTTGTAATTTTCCAAGTGTTTTCGTATTCGTCTTTGTCTTTCAATAAATTACATTATGTCATCATACCTTGCTGCGTATTGGTCCACCGATCCTTCTCTCCTCTCCTCGTCCGAGGAAGAGGAGGACGACAGCCGTTACAGCTATTTGGCTCTAAACAGAGAGTACACTGTGACTGACCCAAAACTAAGGAAATCTTTGACTGCCGAAGGCAGACCTGGCTCTCAAGAGAAGACAGGCTGTGTGCACACTGCCCACAAAATGAGGTGGAAACTGAGCTACACTTCCTAACCTCCTGCCCAATGTATGACCATATTAGAGACATATATTCCCTCAGATTACACAGACCCACAAAGAATTCGAAAATAAATCAAATTTTGATAAACTCCCATATCTATTGGGTGAAAAACCACTGTGTGCCATCACAGTAGCAATATTTGTGACCTGTTGCCACAAGAAAAGGGAAACCAGTGAAGAACAAACACTATTGTAAATACAACCAATATTTATGTTTATTTATTTTCCTTTTTGTACTTTAACTATTTGCACATCATTACAACACTGTATATATACTTAATATGACATTTGAAATGTCTTTATTATTTTGGAACTTTTGTGAGTGTAATGTTTACTGTTAACTTTATTGTTTATTTCACTTTTGTTAATGATTTTTTTCACTTGCTTTGGCAATGTAAACATATGTTTCCCATGCCAGTAAAGCCCTTAAAGAGCGAGAGAGAGAGGAGTAACCGAGATAAGACAGACAGAGCGAGTAGAAAGCGCTTCAGCACTTATACACCGCTGCTGCCTGCCCTGCTTCCCGGTTTCCATGCCGACAGCGAGGGTTGTTCAGTTGGAGCATGCTCCGTAGGACTCTTTTCCGTTGACCGTAACGTAACAACAGCTAGGCAGAGAGAGGGCTGGAGTATTCACACACACACACACACACGCACACACACTGCTAGAGCACAGTAAAGAGGAGTGTAGGAGAGAGCAGATGGAGTCTAGCTGCATGCCTGATGGACTGAGCTCGCCGAGACGGTCACACACGCTTACTCACAACAAAGGTGAATCGGCAGAGATTCGTATCTCTCATGTCTTATGCATGTGTAGAATGTACTTGTGTAATATTTTTCTCTTTCATGAGAATTGGACAGGAGGAAAGCGTTTTCATGGACTGATTTTGTACCAGGAATGAATGGGCAGTTTGTGTGCTATAGTCTACATGTGCTCTATACTCTGTTATGGGTAATGAACGAGGCACCTTTAATTTGAGCTAGGATGGCCAAACATATATACGCTGTTGATGATCTGTTACAGTAAATACTGTAAAGGCTGCACTGTGTATAACCAGAGTAGGGTTTCGTCCGTCTTGTTTGACTGAAGTGCACATTTCTACTGTATCCTGAAAGGTTGGATACTTGCAATGCGTATTCTAAGGATACATAAATTGTGCATTTGCTGACAGAATTAAGCAATACAGTACCTAACGTTACTCAGCCAGAAATAAATGATTGACACATGGTGAATTGTATGCTGTGCATGTATCACAGTGTTCTGTACTGTAGACACTTCTGATAGGGGAGACCAACACGCTTGATAGGTTTGTTTATTCAGAACAGACATCAGCCTGTAGCGCTGGGTTATCTGTTAGCTATGTTGTGTGTGTGTGTGTGTGTGTGTGTGCCTGCGTATGTATGTGCGTGCGTTCTCATGTCGTTCCCCTCTGATGCGCAGGGAAATGCTGATTATGAAAATCTTTATCCCACACCCCTGTCACATGACTTGTGTGTTGCGAGAAGGTGCTCGCTCTCTAGTCATGCCTCGCTGACCCTCTGCCGATTATGTTGGCGAAGTGGGGCAGAGGCAGGGTCATAACCATAGACATAGAATTACCAGCCATATTGAGTGTACCCAGGAGTCAAATTCCCGTTGTCTTTTGTTTTTCTAGTAATTATATTTCTATGGTCATGACACTGGTGTGTTTTCCCATTATTATGTGTGTGGTTTCTCATTTCGCCCCATTCCTCTGTCAGACACACATGGCCATCATTGTAAATAAGAATTTGTTCTTAATTGACTTACCTGGATAAACAAAGGTTAAATAAAAAAATACTAATGAATCACCCCTGCCTCCCACCAGGCAGGCTAATGAATCCATGGGAGAATCAGATGAACTGGGCAGGCTAATGAATCCATGGGAGAATCAGATGAACTGGGCAAGCTAATGAATCCATGGGAGGATCAGATGAACTGGGCAGGCTAATGAATCCATGGCAGGATCAGATGAACTGGGCAGGCTAATGAATCAATGGGAGGATCAGATGAACTGGGCAGGCAAGTGAACCAATGGGAGAATCAGATGAACTGGGCAGGCAAGTGAATCCATGAGAGAATCAGATGAACTGGGCAGGCTAATGAATCAATGGGAGGATCAGATGAACTGGGCAGGCTAATGAATTCTTGGGAGGATCAGATGAACTGGGCAGGCTAATGAATCCATTGGAGGATCAGATGAACTGGGCAGGCTAATGAATCCATGGGAGATTCAGATGAACTGGGCAGGCTAATGAATCCATGGGATGATCAGATGAACTGGGCAGGCTAATGAATCCATGGGAGAATCAGATGAACTGGGCAAGCTAATGAATCCATGGGAGGATCAGATGAACTGGGCAGGCTAATGAATCCTTGGGAGGATCAGATGAACTGGGCAGGCTAATGAATCCATGGGAGAATCAGATGAACTGGGCAGACTAATGAATCCATGGGAGGATCAGATGAACTGGGCAGGCTAATGAATCCATGGGAGAATCAGATGAACTGGGCAGGCTAATGAATCCATGGGAGGATCAGATGAACTGGGCAGGCTAATGAATCCATGGGAGGATCAGATGAACTGGGCAGGCTAATGAATCCATGGGAGGATCAGATGAACTGGGCAGGCTAATGAATCCATGGGAGAATCAGATGAACTGGGCAGGCTAATGAATCCATGGGAGGATCAATAGTGTGTTCTTATGCACTGGATCGTATCATGGGCTTGTCTGGGCTGAACTGGGCTGGTCTGCACTGGAGGCAAGGCTGTGTCCCAAATTGCACCCGATTCCCTATGGGCCCTGGTCAAAAGTAGAGCACTACATTGGGAATAGGGTGCCATTTGGGACTGTGATCAAAACTTTTGAGGAATTCCATCGCACTTAATATATCATAGTACAATTACGTAGTGATTTTGTAGTAATTACTCAAACCGATGGAGTCACTGTGACCATGTAGTGGTTCCAGATTTGAGTTCTATCAGCTTGAAAAAAACATGTAATGCCTTCACTAAGCCACGCCCCCAATAAAATGTCCTATTGTGCCTTTCCTTTTCAAGTGAATTAAAGAGTTAACCCCCATGACTGTAGTGACAGAGACATGGTTGTTGAATGTGTATTGTTGGTCGTTAGGCCTTCACCAAGTGAGTACGTAGGCTAATGCTATCATTATAATTAATTAATAATTAATTATAATTAACTCTTTGTGACAATGCATTTTTTGTGACAATATATTACATGTCTCATAAGGCCTTACTTTGAGGCCTAGCGTTACCCTAATACAGTGGCCTGAAACTCATGGTTTAGTAGGTTTTCTGAATTCCGGTAATAATACCAAAATTCCCAGATAAAAAAAATATATAAACCTGGTTGAAAGATTTCCAGGAATTTTCCAAACGGGATTTCTAGAAAGTGTGGGAAACATACCAGAATTGTACAACCCTACTTGCAAGTCACATAACACTGAAATGCAAAGTGATGTGTATTCTTATTGGAATCCATCCAGAGTTTGGATATCCAACAGTTTGAATTTTTATTCACCTGCAACCTGTATTCATAATTACTGCCAAGGTTAGAAACTGTGAGGAGACTACCTAAACTATTTACGAGATGTAAAGTCCCCTGTTTTGGGGACCTGCGTAGTTCTGGTACCGGTTCTGACCGACATTTTCGCTTATAAATCGACCTGTGGACACCATAGTATTGTATTGACCAGTAGCTCTGATTCTCACCGACACAGAAATATGTCTGCTGTGTGAAGCAGGATGTGAAATCTGACACCACTTGAAGCTGGGATGTCCCTCCTACCATTTCATTCACTCATCTGACTGTCCAACTCTGGGCTGGACCTTACATCACAGCCACTAACAACATATGCCTGCAATCCTTACATCGTAGCGCAGCAGGAGAGTGGTTTTGTCACTGTAGTACATTCAGAGATCAATTTATAGCCAGTTATCAAAAATAATTCATGGATTTTAAACAAAAACGATTTGTCATAGACAAACAATATTAATATGAGATGAAAGGTGAGTTCCTGACGAGTCCAGGAAACCAAGTTAGAGCTCTGTGAGACGTTCACGGCAATAGGGGCAGACATTTTGAACAAGAGACCATTAGAAAATATGCACATTTCTTTAACACTGAACATAAAAATATGTATTTTACAGTTATAAGGAAGGTGAACTCATAGTTAGTTTTATAATTTGATTATACTATATTTAGAAAGCACGTAAGTCATTTCAAGCCTTATTCATACAGTTTTGTTGAATAGGATATACATCATATCAAATATTTCATATTTTCACATCTGTACTGGAGCCTGAGTCCTCAAAAGTGACTACACCTCAGCAATTTCTAACTATTTTTACTAGAAAGGTGAGATTTAGAAGTATTTGATTAAAACAAATGCCTTGGGGTTTACAGTGTAGGGAGCAGCCAGAGGAGAGAAGAGGAGGAGATAGCAGAGCAGCAGCAGTCAGCCCTACAGCCACATGGGCGGAAACATACAGCATGCCGGCTCCCCTGAATATTTCATCTGCTGAAATAGAGAGTGGGGGGGAGAGAATATGAGAGAGAGGGGGGAGAGTGAGAGAGAGGAACAGAAGGAGAAAGCAGGAGAGAGGTAGAGATAGATGTGCCAATAAAGCCCTTCAATTTAAATTGAATTGATAGATGGAGAAGGCGAGATGGGGTGGAGCAGGGGTTAAAAAGAGGAGGAGAGTCTTTCACCTCACAAGAAATTGGAAAATAAATTGAGTTGACATATGCAGGTTTGTACAGTTTCAGTCAGAGCCAGGGGTAATGCAAGGTTGTGTGTAGCGTACGAGACAAACAGGTTCAGATGAGCGGCAATCATTTTAGTGCCCACCATTCAGGACTACTAACTAGAGGATATCCTGGGGATTTCGATTAGTTATTCAAAGAATATGGCTCCCCCATTCACTACACTGTCACAGTAGAATGGTACTTGGGTTACCTGCTAAAAGGGGGATTTTTCAGTTGGCATATTATCTTCTTTAGTCAAGTATAATGGAAAACCCCTCTGATCTTAGCTACAATTGAAGTAGTTTGACACACTAATGCTGAAAATGCTTCCAAGATGAAAAGGATTTGTTACAGCTCAGCTCACAGTGTAAAAATACTGCTATTTTTGGCTCAGTAGAAATAGTGGCAGACAGTTTAGGCAGCATGGTGTAGTACTCTGTGTCTGAACTGGTGTGACTGAGTAATATGATACTTCTTCCTGTTACCCAGATATGACAGCAGCATATCCACCCTGTGCTGTGTTTGGATGATAGTGAGGAGTGATAGACAAAAAGCTCTGTGCTCATCATGAGAGAGAGAGATTATAACCTCTCAGAGAGAACTTGTGCCGCTGTCACTTTCTTTAGGAGAGGTGATTGTTAGCTCCTCAGTCACCCTCAGCGGGGTTAATTTTAACTGGAACCATGCAGTTTTCAGGGATACAGTATCTTTAAACTAGCTTCCTTTCCCCCTAAAAAACAGATGTGGGGACCCCGCTCAGGCATTTCTTTTACACCTGCTACCTTAGGTTACTCCTCAGTAAACAGAGATGACATCGTCCCCTCCTCCTATTCCCTCTTTCCCCTGGCTCTCACCTCCTCACTCCCAGTGTGTAAAGGGGTCTGCATGCTTCCCAGCCAAAACAGTTCGGAAGAGTTTGTGCATCTATTATGACAAAAAAAATTGGCTATTCGGGCACACAATATTTTTTTCTAGAGGCAAACCAAAGTCTACGCCCCTTCGTCGGTGATTAGTCAACAGTAGGGATTGTTCAATAAAGTATTTGCTGTCATTCAATGAGAGACGACTCGTTTTCATGCACATTTTTTTATTGAGAAATACTGCACCAAACATCTTAGTTAGATGTAAACTAGACTAAGATATCCTTGGCAAAAACATAAAAATTAATGACAGATTTCTTGTGTTTGTCAGGCTGTGGGTAGAGCAGAAATGAGTGTACAAGGTAATTTATTCCACGAACAGCACCAGTATAAAACAAATACTAAAGGTGCGTGAAATACCGTCACTTGTAAATAACGGGCGTAATAACGAACCCGGCAAACAATACCAGCCAACAAGTAACGACCTGAACATTATAAACAAACATGCACACAAACATGGGGGAAACAGAGGGTTAAATAATGAACATGTAATTGGGGAATAGAAACCAGGTGTGTAGAAAACAAAGACAAAGCAAATGGAAAATGAAAAGTAGATCGGCGATGGCTAGAAAGCCGGTGATGTCGACCGCCGAACGCCGCCCAAACAAGGAGAGGGACCGACTTCGGCGGAAGTCGTGACAGTGTTATCTTAGATTAATTCTGACTATTTTGAGGAAGTGTGTAAGTAATGGCTACGCCGTCTCAAAATGGACAAACAGTACTGTTGCCGCTTTTTTCTAGATTTCCAAGCGAAGGTCTTTTAAGGGAGTATGCAAGCACACTCGGTTCGCTTAACTTCGGCTCGGCGCCAGCCGAACTGAGGCATGCTCACACCTCAAGACAATTACCAGCCTGTCCTTGACTCAGGGAGATGGGTAGACCTGAGATGTGGGGAGCCCACCACTCCCTGGCTTTTGATCTCTCCTCTTCCTGTAGTTGGTTGTTACAGACAACAAATGTGTGATCCTAGTTTTGACCCCCAGGGCAATGAGTGAAGGGAGAGTGAGCAATCCAATAATATGATCAGCTCAATTTAGGGAATCGTTACTGCTGACAGACAGATCATTGATCTGTTCTTTAAAAAAACTGTAAGGGCTGTCTCTCTCCTCATCCTCGGACGAGGAGAGGAGAGAAGGATCATCAGACCAAAATGCAGCAGTAGGGAAATAGGCCATCTCTTTATTTACAACGATGATGGCAACACGAAAAAACAAAACACTTTCAAAAATACAAAACAAGAAAACGACGTTGACGAAACCTGAACATAAACTTACATAACTAAACGTAAACTCACGGACAGGAAACAGACGACATCAAAATAAACGAACAGCCAAACAGTCCCGTATGGTACATACATTCGACGACACAGGAGACAATCACCCACAAACAAACAGTGAGAACACCCTACCTAAATATGACTCTTAATTAGAGGAGAACGCAAAACACCTGCCTCTAATTAAGAGCCATACCAGGCAACCAAAACCAACATAGAAACAGATAACATAGACTGCCCACCCAAAACACATGCCCTGACCTAAACACATACAAAAAACAACATAAAACAGGTCAGGACCGTTACAGAACCCCCCCCTCAAGGTGCGAACGCCGGGCGCACCAGCACAAAGTCCAGGGGAGGGTCTGGGTGGGCAGTTGACCACGGTGGTGGCTCCGGCTCTGGACGCTGTCCCCACACCACCATAGTCACTCCCCGCTTCTGTCTTCCCCTCCCAATGACCACCCTAAAACTAACATCCCCTAAATGAATGGCCAGCACCGGGAGAAGGGGCAGCACCGGGACAAGGGGCAGCACCGGGACAAGGGGCAGCACCGGGACAAGGGGCAGCACCGGGACAAGGGGCAGCACCAGGATAAGGGGCAGCACCAGGATAAAGACCAGCACCGGGATAAGGGGCAGCACCGGTACAAGGGGCAGCACCGGGACAAGGGGCAGCACCGGGACAAGGGGCAGCACCGGGACAAGGGGCAACACCGGGACAAGGGGCAGGTCCCGGCTGATATACTCAGGCAGATCCTGACTGAACGGCTCTCGACGCTCATGGCTGGCTGACGGCTCTCGACGCTCATGGCAGGCTGACGGCTCTCGACGCTCATGGCAGGCTGACGGCTCTCGACGCTCATGGCAGGCTGACGGCTCTCGACGCTCATGGCAGGCTGACGGCTCTCGACGCTCATGGCAGGCTGACGGCTCTCGACGCTCATGGCAGGCTGACGGCTCTCGACGCTCATGGCAGGCTGACGGCTCTCGACGCTCATGGCAGGCTGACGGCTCTCGACGCTCATGGCAGGCTGACGGCTCTCGACGCTCATGGCAGGCTGACGGCTCTCGACGCTCATGGCAGGCTGACGGCTCTCGACGCTCATGGCAGGCTGACGGCTCTCGACGCTCATGGCAGGCTGACGGCTCTCGACGCTCATGGCTCTGACGGCTCTGGCTGCTCATGGCTCGCTGGCGGCTCTGGCTGCTCATGGCTCGCTGGCGGCTCTGGCAGATCCTGTCTGGTTGGCGGCTCTGGCAGATCCTGTCTGGTTGGCGGCTCTGGCAGATCCTGTCTGGTTGGCGGCTCTGGCAGATCCTGTCTGGTTGGCGGCTCTGGCAGATCCTGTCTGGCGGGCGGCTCTAGCGGCTCCTGTCTGGCGGGCGGCTCTAGCGGCTCCTGTCTGGCGGACGGCTCTGTAGGCTCATGGCAGACGGGCGGCTTTGCAGGCTCATGGCAGACGGGCGGCTTTGCAGGCTCATGGCAGACGGATGGCTCAGACGGCGCTGGGGAGACGGATGGCTCAGATGGCGCTGGGGAGACGGATGGCTCAGATGGCGCTGGGGAGACGGATGGCTCTGGCCGGATACGGCGCACTGTAGACCTGGTGCGTGGTGCCGGAACTGGAGGCACCGGGCTAAGGATAAGCACCTTCCTACTAGTGCGGGGAGCAGGGACAGGGCACACTGTACTCTCAAAGCCCACTCTATAACTGATGCGAGGTACCGGCACTGGTGACACCGGGCTGAGGACAAGCACATCAGGATTAGTAGGGGGAGAAGATACAGTGTGTACAGGGCTCTGGAGACGCACAGGAGGCTTTGTGCGTGGTGCCGGAACTGGAGGCACCGAACTGGATACACGCACTACAGAGAGAGTGCGTGGAGGAGGAACTGGGCTCAGGAGACGCACTGGTAGCCTAGTGCGTAGTGTAGGCACTGTAGGTACTAGGCTGGGGCGGGGAGGTGGCGCCGGAAATACCGGACCGTGGATGCGTACTGGCACTCTTGAGCATTGAGCCTGCCCAACCTTACCTGGTTGAATGCTCCCGGTTGCCCGACCAGTGCGGGGAGGTGGAATAACCCGCACCGGCCTATGTAGGCGAACCGGGGAAACCATGCGTAAGGCAGGTGCCATGTATGCGGCCCGAGGAGACGCACTGGAGACCAGACGCGTTGAGCCGGCCTCATGACACCTGGCTCAATACCCAATCTAGCCCTGCCAGTGCGGGGAGGTGGAATAACTCGCACTGGGCTATGCACTCGTACAGGAGACACCGTGCGCTCTACTGCGTAACACGGCGCCTGCCCGTACTCCCGCTCTCCACGGTAAGCCTGGGAAGTGGACGCAGGTCTCCTACCTGCCCTTGGCCCACTACTTCTTAGCCCCCCCCCAAGAAATTTTTGGGTGTTACTTACGGGCTTTTTGGGCTTCCGTGCCAGACGCGTTCCCTCATAACTCCGGTTCCTCTCTCCGGTAGCCTCTGCTCTCCTCAGTGCCTCCAGCTGTTCCCATGGGAGGCGATCCCTACCAGCCAGGATCTCCTCCCATGTGTAGCAACCCTTTCCGTCCAATATATCGTCCCAAGTCCATTGCTCCTTCTTTTCCTGTCCCTTACTCCGTTGAGTTTTCCCTTGCCGCTTGGTCCTAGCGTGGTGGGTGATTCTGTAAGGGCTGTCTCTCTCCTCATCCTCGGACGAGGAGAGGAGAGAAGGATCATCAGACCAAAATGCAGCAGTAGGGAAATAGGCCATCTCTTTATTTACAACGATGATGGCAACACGAAAAAACAAAACACTTTCAAAAATACAAAACAAGAAAACGACGTTGACGAAACCTGAACATAAACTTACATAACTAAACGTAAACTCACGGACAGGAAACAGACGACATCAAAATAAACGAACAGCCAAACAGTCCCGTATGGTACATACATTCGACGACACAGGAGACAATCACCCACAAACAAACAGTGAGAACACCCTACCTAAATATGACTCTTAATTAGAGGAGAACGCAAAACACCTGCCTCTAATTAAGAGCCATACCAGGCAACCAAAACCAACATAGAAACAGATAACATAGACTGCCCACCCAAAACACATGCCCTGACCTAAACACATACAAAAAACAACATAAAACAGGTCAGGACCGTTACAAAAACACAAAACCACGAGGGCATATGACTGACTGTTTTGAATGCAAGTATTGATTTGAAGTCTTATTTAGTATGCATTTTTATATTGCCATGTTTAGCTGTTTTCTATTGTAAGGAGTTCCCATTGTTTCCTTTGATGTTCCATCCCACTGTAACAGAGTGATTTATCAGAGAAGAGAGCTTTGAAACAGGAGGCTTATTAAAGGTCCAGTGCAGTCAAAAACATTTTACATATATTTCCACACCATGAGTTTGGAATAATACTGTGAAATTGTTAAAATTATGATAATGCTCTTTTAGTGTAAGAGCTGTTTGATTCATTGATTTGAAAAGACCGCCTGCAATTTCAGCCTGTTTTGGTGGGATGAAGTTTTGACCTATCTGGTGACATCACCAGGCAGTAAATTGGTTAATAGACCAATAAGAAAGAGAGTTCCAAACATCTCTGCCAATAATAGCTACTTTTCAGTTATCTCCTCCCCAATCAGACCACTCCCAGACAGTCCTAGCAAAATTATTGCTTGAGTAATTGCTCTTTGCTAAGAATCTATTTTTGTTTCTTGACCATTTTAATTGAAAACAATCACAGTAATTGTTACCCTTCATTGTTTTTTATTTATTTATTTATTTGTTTTATTTTTTTATCCCATTTTCTCCCCAATTTTCGTGGTATCCAATCGCTAGTAATTACTACCTTGTCTCATCGCTACAACTCCCGTACGGGCTCGGGAGAGACGAAGGTCGAAAGCCATGCGTCCTCCGAAGCACAACCCAACCAGCCGTACTGCTTCTTAACACAGCGCGCCTCCAACCCGGAAGCCAGCCGCACCAATGTGTCGGAGGAAACACCGTGTACCTGGCCCCCTTGGTTGGCGCGCACTGCGCCCGGCCCGCCACTGGAGTCGCTGGAGCGCGATGAGACAAGGATATCCCTACCGGCCAAACCCTCCCTACCCCGGACGACGCTATGCCAATTGTGCGTCGCCCCACGGACCTCCCGGTCGCGGCCGGCTGCGACAGAGCCTGGGCGCGAACCCAAAGACTCTGGTGGCGCAGTTAGCACTGCGATGCAGTGCCCTAGACCACTGCGCCACCCGGGAGGCCTACCCTTCATTGTTACCCAGAAATGATGTGATATTGAGATAAAAATTGTTGCATTGGACATTTAACGAGCAGACTAACATGGATAGAATTTATATTAGTTTTCTTTCCTTGTGTGAAGTCAAGGACAGTGCAGTAGGATATGCCAAGGATGGTGATGTGTGGGAGACATGACTGATATCATATACCCCCAGATAGGATCTAGGTCCCTTTCTCCCCTCCTCTCTTTCTCTCCTTCTGCCCCTATCTCTCTCAATCTTGCTCTCCTTCCTCCTCGCTCTCTCCATTCCCCTGTTGGTGATATGAGTGAGTCACTCTGCCATCTGTTAATGAGTAAACCCTCCCTTATTACCCTCCCTTTGTTTATGAACAACACTCCTGGTTATCTCAATTCATCTCTCGCTCCCTCGTTCTCTACCTCTTTCTCTACCTCTCTCTACCACGCTAACTCTACCTTACCTCTCTACCTCACTCAGGCTACTAGTTACAAGGGTGGCAAGTAGCCTTATGTTTAGAGCGTTGGACTACTAACCAAAAGGTTGCAAGATCAAATCCTCGAGCTGACAAGGAAAAAATATGTCCTTCTGCCCCTGAACAAGGCAACTAACCCACTGTTCCTAGGCCATTATTGACAATAAGAATTTGTTCTCAACTGACTTAGTTAAATAAATAAAAAACTCTCTACCTCACTCGCTTCCTCTTTTATCATCATTTCCCATGCCTCCCTCCACCTCATCACCTATTTTCTACCCACAGCTTTTGTTTCCTCCCTCCCTCTCTCCCCCTTCCTCCCCCTCTGGATATTGATCACAGGAATGAGGTCACATAGATCTCACTGAGGTCCCTATATCGTTTTTGTTATTGTTACCGTTGCCGTGGTGGTGTTTATGTCATTACCCCAGTAGCAGTAACAACAGGAAACACTGTGGAGGCGAGAGCCGAGTAAAGAAGCCTCAGTACTTACACTACACTGCCTGGGCTTACAGAGACTTCTACCTGAACCCAAATACTTTCAGCTACTATACTGGATCAGATCAGGTTGTGTTGTTGTTTTCATTACATTATACATTTATATAAAGCTATTATTCAGATGAAACATACATATTTGATTTGAAGTAGGTAACAAGAAACATAGCTTACAATTAGACTTTAAGAAGTTGAATTCCGACCTCTAACTGATCCCTTTTACTGTATCCGACTGTATGAACCCAGGTTGTTTTGCTTTCATTGCATTATACATGTATATTGGGCTTATTATTTAAATGAGACAGAAATCATACATATTTGATTTGTGGTAGTTATCAACAATCAGGTCCTGTGTTTATACAACAAGCCACTGAATTGAGAGAAGCCTCTTGTGATACTGTTGTGTATGAACTAAGAATGAAATGCTACATTGAGAGAGCACTCCAAGCCCTGAGCTAGCATAGCGTGCTTCATTTTAAAATGGTGCAGCTCTTTGTCACAGAAATGCCAAATATGGCCGATGACGAGGGACGGGAGCGCGGCCAGCATCCCTGCCTCCTGTTGTCCATGCAGCCGGACAGACCAGCATCCCTGCCTCCTGTTGTCCATGCAGCAGGACAGACCAGCATCCCTGCCTCCTGTTGTCCATGCAGCAGGACAGACCAGCATCCCTGCCTCCTGTTGTCCATGCAGCCGGACAGACCAGCATCTCTGCCTCCTGTTGTCCATGCAGCCGGACAGACCAGCATCTCTGCCTCCTGTTGTCCATGCAGCCGGACAGACCAGCATCTCTGCCTCCTGTTGTCCATGCAGCCGGACAGACCAGCATCTCTGCCTCCTGTTGTCCATGCAGCAGGACAGACCAGCATCCCTGCCTCCTGTTGTCCATGCAGCCGGACAGACCAGCATCCCTGCCTTCTGTTGTCCATGCAGCCGGACAGACCAGCATCCCTGCCTCCTGTTGTCCATGCAGCCGGACAGACCAGCATCCCTGCCTCCTGTTGTCCATGCAGCAGGACAGACCAGCATCCCTGCCTCCTGTTGTCCATGCTGCCGGACAGACCAACATCCCTGCCTCCTGTTGTCCATGCAGCCGGACAGACCAGCATCCCTGCCTCCTGTTGTCCATGCAGCCGGACAGACCAGCATCTCTGCCTCCTGTTGTCCATGCAGCCGGACAGACCAGCATCCCTGCCTCCTGTTGTCCATGCAGCCGGACAGACCAGCATCCCTGCCTCCTGTTGTCCATGCAGCCGGACAGACCAGCATCCCTGCCTCCTGTTGTCCATGCAGCCGGACAGACCAGCATCCCTGCCTCCTGTTGTCCATGCAGCCGGACAGACCAGCATCTCTGCCTCCTGTTGTCCATGCAGCCGGACAGACCAGCATCCCTGCCTCCTGTTGTCCATGCAGCCGGACAGACCAACAGACCATGGTTCAAACACTATCCAAAAGCGTTCAGATACTTGCGTTTGGTTTAACCTGCATGAACGCCTGATGGGCGAGGTTTACCATTTAGTGACAATTAAATTGGTTCCGTTTTGCCAGGCAAGCACAATTAAATACAGCTGAAGTATTTGAAATGATTTCAAATAGTATTTGAACCCAGGTGTGCAGTGGACGGAGCCCAGTGTCTCATATTTTCCCTCTGATATCTAACAGAGGAGGAAAAGAACAGTCTTTTGGAAGGAAGAGAATAGCGAATGCCGCTTCGTTTCATTCGGAGTCCCGGCGGGAAAATCTGTTTACTATTACGTTACCTACAGCAGCCTACAGCAGCCTCCCGCTCTGTGTCTAGGCTACTGACCACAGACTACTGGCCACAGGCTACTAGCTACAGGCTACTAGCTACTAGCTACTGGCTACTAGCTACAGGCTACTGGCTACAGGCTACTAGCTACAGGCTACTGGCTACAAGCTATAGTACGATATTAATCAGTTCATGCATTGTTGCATGTGATTAATATAGGTATGATTATGTTACCAACCATACAGCAGCATCTCCATCTCACTAAGGTCTGTCTGTCTGTCTGCCTCTCTCTCCATGCTTACTGTACAGTACTGTATTCATCAGATCTAGCACTGTCATATGTTGTTAGGAATTATTACCAATCATACAGTTACAGTACTATCTCCACCTCACTACAGGGTTTCTGTCTGTCTGACTGTGGCTTGATGGGCTGTATGATTGCGTAAGAGGGGGTGAGACAGAGGGGATGCTGGCACTCTGCTTTATTTTGGGTTGAGTCAAGAGAATCTGGTGGTGGTGACAGATCCATGATGGATCCATAACCCTCCATGAGTCAATACCAGAGCCGGAATGGTGACAGATATCCACTCTTCTGATTGGTTCTTTTACACTGGCTTGCATCCCAAATGGCAGCCTATTGCCTATATAGTGAACTACCTTTGACCAGGGCCGCCACCGGCACCCTATAAAGATGTTTATTGTATTGCTAAACCAGCCAGGGGTAAAATGTATCACTGTAAAACTATATAATCTTGTTCCCTAACAATGTTACTGAGAATGATATGTATGTCTATCACTGAAGACCATACCAGTACATAAGGGTCTGCCATTTTCTACTCAGTCACATTTAAACATGACAAGCACGTAGGTACTGCTCAGAGTTTCTGAAATATGTGACGTCTGTTATGCCTTAATTCAAACCATTTATCCAGATTTTTTTAATCTGTATTGTCTTTTATCATAGCCTTCCCTGGACATCATTTGCATGGATTGGTTGGTCCGGCTCCTTTGAACAGGTTCTCTCTGTCTAATGAAGTCTCTTTCATCGTCTCTGTGAATAAATAGAGTGAAGCGGAGCTGGATTGGGCTACTATATATGGCATTGGGATACTATATATGACATTGGGATACTATATATGGCATTGGGAAACTATATATGGCATTGGGCTACTATATATGGCATTGGGATACTATATATGGCATTGGGATACTATATATGGCATTGGGAAACTATATATGGCATTGGGCTACTATATATGGCATTGGGATACTATATATGGCATTGGGATACTATATATGGCATTGGAAAACTATATATGGCATTGGGATACTATATATGGCATTGGGATACTATATATGGCATTGGGATACTATATATGGCATTGGGAAACTATATATGGCATTGGGCTACTATATATGGCATTGGGATACTATATATGGCATTGGGATACTATATATGGCATTGGGAAACTATATATGGCATTGGGAAACTATATATGGCATTGGGATACTATATATGGCATTGGGATACTATATATGGCATTGGGAAACTATATATGGCATTGGGATACTATATATTGCATTGGGATACTATATATGGCATTGGGATACTATATATGGCATTGGGATACTATATATGGCATTGGGATACTATATATGGCATTGGGATACTATATATGGCATTGGGATACTATATATGGCATTGGGAAACTATATATGGCATTGGGATACTATATATGGCATTGGGATACTATATATGGCATTGGGATACTATATATGGCATTGGGATACTATATATGGCATTGGGATACTATATATGGCATTGAGATACTATATATGGCATTGGGAAACTATATATGGCATTGGGATACTATATATGGCATTGGGATACTATATATGGCATTGGGAAACTATATATGGCATCGGGATACTATATATGGCATCGGGAAACTATATATGGCATTGGGATACTATATATGGCATTGGGATACTATATATGGCATTGGGATACTATATATTGCATTGGGAAACTATATATGGCATTGGGAAACTATATATGGCATTGGGATACTATATATGGCATTGGGATACTATATATGGCACTGGGAAACTATATATGGCATTGGGAAACTATATATGGCATTGGGAAACTATATATGGCATTGGGATACTATAAATGGCATTGGGATACTATATATGGCATTGGGAAACTATATATGGCATTGGGATACTATATATGGCATTGGGATACTATATATGGCATTGGGAAACTATATATGGCATTGGGAAACTATATATGGCATTGGGAAACTATATATGGCATTGGGATACTATATATGGCATTGGGATACTATATATGGCATTGGGATACTATATATGGCATTGGGAAACTATATATGGCATTGGGATACTATATATGGCATTGGGAGACTATATATGGCATTGGGATACTATATATGGCATTGGGAAACTATATATGGCATTGGGAAACTATATATGGCATTGGAAAAATATATATGGCATCGGGATACTATATATGGCATTGGGAAACTATATATGGCATTGGGAAACTATATATGGCATTGGGATACTATATATGGCATTGGAAAACTATATATGGCATCGGAATACTATATATGGCATTGGGAAACTATATATGGCATTGGGAAACTATATATGGCATTGGGAAACTATATATGGCATTGGGATACTATATATGGCATTGGAAAACTATATATGGCATCGGGATACTATATATGGCATTGGGATACTATATATGGCATTGGAAAACTATATATGGCATTGGGATACTATATATGGCATTGGGATACTATATATGGCATTGGGAAACTATATATGGCATTGCTATACTATATATGGCATTGGAAAACTATATATGGCATTGGGATACTATATATGGTATTGGGATACTATATATGGCATTGGGAAACTATATATGGCATTGCGATACTATATATGGCATTGGAAGACTATATATGGCATTGGGATACTATATATGGCATTGGAAAACTATATATGGCATTGGGATACTATATATGGCATTGGGATACTATATATGGCATTGGAATACTATATATGGCATTGAGCTAATATATATGGCATTGGGATACTATATATGGCATTGGAATACTATATATGGCATTGCGATACTATATATGCTCATTGAAAAATCATGCAAAGGAAGAATGATGGCGTTGAAGGTGGGCCCTGGTCAAATGTAGTGCACTATATTGTGAATAGGGTGCTGTTTGGGACATGGCCTACCTATCACCTCATTATTCCCTGTCTGTATTATTCATAGAGACCGTTAACCCCTCAGACTGGTGAAATATTCATGGTACAGCAATGAATGACTTCCACCATACAGGAACAGAACAGAGACATGCCCAGCCTTCACCTGAGGTGATGTGAAATGTAGGTAGAAACGCAGGTAGAAATAGAATGAATAGAGCTGACGTATTTTTCCCCTATTCTATGTGGGGGAAAATCATATCTGTTCTACACAATACATTTCTATGCGTTCTGTAACATTCCATCCTCCTGAACAGGCTTGTGCACTACTACACAGATAACCTTTTCACACTATCGGTCTGACCCGTGCTGTGCTGGCTCAGATATTTCCTTTTTACGTTGTCCAGCACAGTCCCAGCAACTGGATTCGTAACCAAACAAGCACAGCACTTGACTTGGTTTGAGTCAGCTCAATAATGTGAAAATAGTAACACAGTACATTAGTATCTTTCTCTATGCTCTGGGTGTCAACTACACCCCCTCTACACAGCCTCTCCTCTCTGTGGCCGTGTAGCTCACGCACATCCCAGTGACATGTTGCCTAATGAACTCCAGACTTCCACGTTAGACCTTTGATGAAGTTACCAGAATGCTACTACGCGAGTCATCTGTACCCGGGTGGGGCTCTATGAAAAGAGACTCAGTAGAGAGTTGTAGTATGTGTTGATTACTGCTGAGCCTGGGAAGATTCTTATTAACCCACATTTCTCTGCCTGATGACAGGGGGGAGAGAGGTGGGGAATGTTATGCCTTCCTTCTTGTCTCCTGGCATCATTCCTCTCGCTCGCTTGTCTGGTTGAGTATTCTGTCTCCTATGGCTGTGAAGTGTTCATATCTGCCTGCACCTTACTAAGGCTTGTCAGGATCCACTCTCCCCTCCTCTCCTTTCCCTCCTGCTTACCTGTCAGGAGATAGAGAGCTACTCCACTTCATCAGGATCCAGTATCTTGTTACCCTGGCAGTGCGGGTATAATCAACCTCTCCTGTGTGTTTGCCATCTCCTGTGTGTCTGTCATGGCAATGCGTCCTACAGGCTCATAGATACAGAGTAGATTGAAGCAGCCTTTTAATAAACCTGTGTAATTTCAGTCCTTCCAAGGGCAAGGAATGTTATTTCATAAGTAGGCCTACATCAATCTCACAATTTCCTTGGTGTGTTCAGATATGCAATGCCTAAAATGCCTTTTAAATCATTTGATTCCATCAGTGAATGTTTAGTGCATGTGGTCCTCTGCAAAAGTAACCTGTTCTGCAGAGAAATTATCTGTAGAGAGATTCCCTCAGAGGGAGCCGGATTCCATTGACGTGTCATGTGAATGAATGGTCATGTTACATAAGATATTGGAGATAAGCATCTCTAGCTGATCAATACATGGAAAAACAAAAACAGTGCACTTGGTGTCCAGGGCTTTCTGGCCTATTGGATTTCTACAGGATCAGATTGACTCTAAAATGGAATCTCTGGGATTAATAGTTACCGTAATACCGTAATACAGACAGACAGGATGTAGAATGTAATGCCACCATGCCCGTAATACAGACAGACAGGTTGTAGAATGTAATGCCACCATGCCGTAATACAGACAGACAGGATGTAGAATGTAATGCCACCATGCCCGTAATACAGACAGACAGGTTGTAGAATGTAATGCCACCATGCCGTAATACAGACAGACAGGTTGTAGAATGTAATGCCACCATGCCGTAATACAGACAGACAGGTTGTAGAATATAATGCCACCATGCCGTAATACAGACAGACAGGTTGTAGAATGTAATGCCACCATGCCCGTAATACAGACAGACAGGTTGTAGAATGTAATGCCACCATGCCCGTAATACAGACAGACAGGTTGTAGAATGTAATGCCACCATGCCCGTAATACAGACAGACAGGTTGTAGAATGTAATGCCACCATGCCGTAATACAGACAGACAGGTTGTAGAATGTAATGCCACCATGCCCGTAATACAGACAGCCAGGTTGTAGAATGTAATGCCACCATGCCCGTAATACAGACAGACAGGTTGTAGAATGTAATGCCACCATGCCCGTAATACAGATAGACAGGTTGTAGAATGTAATGCCCACATGCCCGTAATACAGACAGACAGGTTGTGGAATGTAATGCCACCATGCCCGTAATACAGACAGACAGGTTGTAGAATGTAATGCCACCATGCCCGTAATACAGACAGACAGACAGGTTGTAGAATGTAACGCCACCATGCCCGTAATACAGACAGACAGGTTGTAGAATGTAATGCCACCATGCCCGTAGTACAGACAGACAGGTTGTAGAATGTAACGCCACCATGCCCGTAATACAGACAGACAGGTTGTAGAATGTAATGCCACCATGCCCGTAGTACAGACAGACAGGTTGTAGAATGTAATGCCACCATGCCCGTAGTACAGACAGACAGGTTGTAGAATGTAATGCCACCATGCCCGTAATACAGACAGACAGCCAGGTTGTAGAATGTAATGCCACCATGCCCGTAATACAGACAGACAGGTTGTGGAATGTAATGCCACCATGCCCATAATACAGACAGACAGGTTGTAGAATGTAATGCCACCATGCCCGGAGTACAGACAGACAGGTTGTGGAATGTAATGCCACCATGCCCGTAATACAGACAGACAGGTTGTGGAATGTAATGCCACCATGCCCGTAATACAGACAGACAGGTTGTAGAATGTAATGCAACCATGCCCGTAGTACAGACAGACAGGTTGTGGAATGTAATGCCACCATGCCCGTAATACAGACAGACAGACAGACAGGTTGTAGAATGTAATGCCACCATGCCCGTAGTACAGACAGACAGGTTGTGGAATGTAATGCCACCATGCCCGTAATACAGACAGACAGGTTGTAGAATGTAATGCCACCATGCCCGTAATACAGACAGACAGGTTGTAGAATGTAATGCCACCGTGCCCGTAATACAGACAGACAGACAGGTTGTGGAATGTAATGCCACCATGCCCGTAATAGAGACAGACAGACAGGTTGTGGAATGTAATGCCACCATTCCCGTAATACAGACAGACAGACAGGTTGTAGAATGTAATGCCACCATGCCCGTAGTACAAACAGACAGACAGGTTGTGGAATGTAATGCCACCATGCCCGTAGTACAGACAGACAGACAGGTTGTGGAATGTAATGCCACCATGCCCGTAGTACAGACAGACAGACAGGTTGTGGAATGTAATGTAATGCCACCATGCCCGTAGTACAGACAGACAGACAGGTTGTGGAATGTAATGCCACCATGCCCGTTGTACAGACAGACAGAGATGTTGTGGAATGTAATGCCACCATGCCCGTAGTACAGACAGACAGACAGGTTGTGGAATGTAATGCCACCATTCCCGTAATACAGACAGACAGACAGGTTGTAGAATGTAATGCCACCATGCCCGTAGTACAGACAGACAGACAGGTTGTGGAATGTAATGCCACCATGCCCGTAGTACAGACAGACAGACAGGTTGTAGAATGTAATGCCACCATGTCCGTAGTACACACAGACAGACAGGTTGTGGAATGTAATGCCACCATGCCCGTAGTACAGACAGACAGACAGGTTGTGGAATGTAATGCCACCATGCCTGTAATACAGACAGACAGACAGGTTGTGGAATGTAATGCCACCATGCCCGTAGTACAGACAGACAGGTTGCGGAATGTAATGCCACCATGCCCGTAGTACAGACAGACAGACAGGTTGTGGAATGTAATGCCACCATGCCCGTAGTACAGACAGACAGACAGGTTGTAGAATGTAATGCCACCATGCCCGTAGTACAGACAGACAGGTTGTAGAATGTAATGCCACCATGCCCGTAGTACAGACAGACAGACAGGTTGTAGAATGTAATGCCACCATGCCCGTAGTACAGACAGACAGACAGATTGTAGAATGTAATGCCACCATGCCCGTAGTACAGACAGACAGACAGGTTGTAGAATGTAATGCCACCATGCCCGTAGTACAGACAGACAGACAGGTTGTGGAATGTAATGCCACCATGTCCGTAGTACAGACAGACAGACAGGTTGTAGAATGTAATGCCACCATGCCCGTAATACAGACAGACAGGTTGTAGAATGTAATGCCACCATGCCCGTAGTACAGACAGACAGGTTGTAGAATGTAATGCCACCATTCCCGTAATACAGACAGACAGGTTGTGGAATGTAATGCCACCATGCACGTAATACAGACAGACAGCCAGGTTGTAGAATGTAATGCCACCATGCCCGTAATACAGACAGACAGGTTGTAGAATGTAATGCCACTATGCCCGTAATACAGACAGACAGGTTGTAGAATGTAATGCCACCATGCCCGTAGTACAGACAGACAGACAGGTTGTAGAATGTAATGCCACCATTCGCGTAATACAGACAGACAGACAGGTTGTAGAATGTAATGCCACCATGCCCGTAGTACAGACAGACAGACAGACAGGTTGTA